>NW_004955416.1:6131560-6133257 GCF_000276665.1 Chinchilla lanigera | reverse complement strand
AGTAGTCCTCAGAGGGAAATTTATAGTGGTGAACTCCCACCTCAGGAAAACAGAACAAGCACAAATAAACAATCTTATGCTGCAGCTCAAGTTCCTAGAAAAAGAAGAGCAAGTCAAACCCAGAGCCCAAAGAAGGCAGGAAATTATAAATCTCAGAGCAGAAATTAATGCAATGGAGACTAAAAAAACAATACAAAGAATTATTGAATCAAAGAGTTGGTTCTTTGAAAGAATAAATAAAAGAGATAAACCCCTAGACAACCTTATCAAAAAAAAGGAAAGAAAAAACTAAAATAAACACAATAAGGAATGAAAGGGGTGAAATCACTACAGATCCTGAAGAAATTCAGAAGATCATCACTACCTCCTTTGAAAATCTTGACTTTCATAAGATGGAAAGCAACGAGGAAGTGGACAGATTTCTAGATACATATGAATTACCGAAGCTGAAGGAAGAAGATATAAAAATCCTGAATGACTCAATATCAGCCAGTGAAATTGAGAATGTAATTAAAAACTTGCCAATGAAGAACAGCCTGGGTCCTGATGGATTCACAGCCGAATTCTACAAGCACTTTAGGGAAGATTTAACACCAATTCTTCTCAAACTCTTTAATGAAATTGAAAGGGAAGGAATTCTCCCCAACTCATTCTTGGAGGCAAGTATTATTTGGTTACCAAAACCAGAGAAAGATCCAACCAAGAAAGAGAACTTCAGAACAATCTCCCTAATGAATATAGATGCAAAAATTCTCAATAAAATGCTAGCAAACAGAATACAACAAGTCATCAAGAAAATTATACACCACGACCAAGTGGGATTCATATCAGGAAAGCAGGGATGGTTCAATATATGCACATTAATCAATGTAATACACCATGTCAATAGAGCCATAGACAAAAATCACATGATCATCTCCATCAGTGCAGAAAAAGCTTTCAATAAAGTCCACCACTCATTCATGTTGAAAACCCTACAGAAAATAGGAATAGAAGGCCTTTACTTTAAGCTGATCAAAGCCATCTATGATAAACAAACAGCTAACGTCATACTAAACGGTCAAAAATTGAAAGCTTTCACTTTAAAATCTGGAACAAGACAAGGATGTCCACTGTCACCACTCCTATTCAATATAGTTCTGGAAATATTGACTAGAGCAATTAGACAGGAGAGAGAAATAAAAGGAATAAGGATAAGAAAGGAAGAAGTGAAAATGTCATTATTCACAGATGACATGATACTCTACATGGAAGACCCCAAAAACTCTACCAAAAGGCTCATGGATTTAATAATGAAATTCAGTAGTGTAGCTGGATACAAAGTGAACACTCAAAAGTCAATAGCATTCCTGTACACAAGTAACAAACAGACTGAGAGAGAAATTAGGGAAACCACACATTTCACAATAGCATCTAAAAAGATGAAATACTTAGGAATCAATCTAACAAAAGAAATAAAAGATCTATACAGTGAAAGTTATAGTACTCTGAAAAACAAGATTGAAGAGGATATCAGAAAATGGAAAGATATTCCTTGCTCATGGATAGCAAGAACCAACATTGTGAAAATGGCCATACTCCCAAAATTGTTGTACAGATTCAATGCAATCCCAATTAAAATACCATCAGTATACCTCACAGATCTAGAGAAAACACTCCTAAAGTTCATCTGGAACCAGAAAAGGCCTAGAATAGCA
>NW_004955416.1:6057405-6131395 GCF_000276665.1 Chinchilla lanigera | reverse complement strand
GCTGGAAGAACTGGCTTTCCACATGCCAAAGACTAAAACTAGACCTATGTCTTTCACCATGTACTAAATTAAAGTCAAAATGGATCAAATATCTAAATATTAAAACAGAAATACTAAATTTTTTGGAAGAGAAAGCAGGTAAAAGTCTTGACAACATTGGGGTAGGCAGAGAATTCATGAAGAAAAAACAAACTGCATGGGATATACTTCAAAGAATCAACAACAAGGATCTCCTCTTATTGAAAAGTTTTTGCACATCTAAAGAAATCACCAATAAAGTAAAAAGAAAATCCATGAACTGGGAAAAATTTTAGCCAACTGCTTCTCAGACAAAAGACTTCTATCTAGGACATATAAAGAATTAAATAAAATCAGGCTTCCTAAATTCAAAGACCCAGTCCAAAAATGGGCATCTGAGATGAATACACACTTCTCTAATAAAGAGATACTAATGGTGAATAAATCCATGAAAAAATGTTCAACGTCATTAGTCATTGGAGAAATGCAAATTGAAACAACACTGAGATTCCATCTCAACCCAGAAAGAATGGCTATCATCAAGAAATCAAGCAATAACAAATGCTGGAGAGGCTGTGGAGAGAAAGGAACCCTACTCCACTGCTAGTGGGAGTGTAGATTGGTGAAACCACTGTGGAAATCAATTTGGAGATTCCTCACAAAACTAGGATTGGAAGTCCCATTTAACCCAGCTATTCCTTTTCTGGGTATTTTCCCAGAAGAATTATTGACATCATACCACAGTGATATATGTACACCCATGTTTATTGCAGCACAATTTGTTATAGCTAAATCTTGGAAACAACACAGATGCCCATCCACTGAGGAATGGATAAAAGAGTTGTGGTATTTTTATACAATGGAGTATTACTCAGCTATTAAAAAAGATAAACTCAGGCTTTTGTAGGTAAATGGATGCAACTAGAGACCATACACATAAGTGAAAGAAATCGGATCCACATGTGTAAATATCATATTGTCTCCTTGGTGTAGGAACCTGAAAGACTAGGTAAAAACTCAAAACATACAATAGATGACAGGAATGGGAAAGAAGTTGCTCAAAGGAAGGAATGAGTGGGATGAGGGAAAGAAGAAAAAAGAAAGAAGGAATGCAAAACATAAATGTATATATGAATAGCTGCGATGACTGTATTGTTGTTGTCTGATGATGTATTGAAATGAATAGTTAATGCTCACAATGTTTTATGTTCTGATTGACTTTGCATGCTTGTGTCTGGCTGTCTGAGCAACTGATTTGAAGGTAACAATATGCAATGCAAGTACAATGGTGAACTCCTACCATTTTGTCTAGTGAAACTCCGTATTATGTCTAATGTTTTATTGAAGAATTATTTTCTTATTCTCTTTAATGATTTGAGTAATCTTTCATTCTTACATCTGATAATCTGAGCAATGTAGTTGAGGATAGAGATATGCAATGTAACAACCAGTGTTGATTTGTATTAATTCACCTTGAGACCCTGTATTACTTTGAATGTTCTTGCTTTGATTTGTTTATGTTTGTGATACTGGTATGCTGCTGTTCTATTTTTTTGTTTGTTTGTTTTTCATGTACTACTCTCTTTTAAATAAAAAAGAAATAAAAAAAAATAAATTGTAGTACTTACCTGGCCAGTAAGAGATCCTATTATTATTTATTTTACTAATAAAGATTTATATGTCACTATATCTAAAATTTATTTTTCAGATTTTTCGAGCCCTATATTTCAATATGATATACTTACTTTTCAAACTCTGTGTATCCTTTGTTATGTTTTTTAAATGCATTGTGCTGACAAGAGCCCATAGGTTTTCCAGATTGCCAAAGGTGTTTATGTTATAAAGAGGATTAAGATCTTCATCTCTAAGCACAAGGTTATAAAATCAAATGCCTACATTGCAGGCAGGTGACATCAATGTTTGCCTGGAAAGAGAGGTTGGTGGGAAATCCAGGATAACAATTTAAAGGGAAGCAGTTATTGGGAGCTTCACGGAAACTGAATAGTCATTACCCCAGTTTTTCAACCAGTTCTGAGTGAAAAGCTGATTGAAAGAAAGACAAGAGAATAGATCAGATTCTGATCTGATCTAGGAGCTCAAACTATCACCTTTTTAATTAAAAAGTATGATTACAGAATGTGGCTTATTTCTTGCCTGCCACACTCTGGCGAGTCCACTGGAGAGGAAGATAGAGAAAGGCTCTGATGGGGCTGGGGATTTAGCTCAGCGGCAAAGCGCCTGCCTCGCAAGCGCAAGGTCGTGAGTTCAGTTCCCGGTACCGGAGGAAAAAAACCAAAAAAAAAAAAAAAAAAAGAGAAAGCCTCTGTCCTAGAGCATTGGATACATTCAACAACAGGTTACAGCAGTCTGCTTAGGGTCCAAGGCTGCAGACACTGAGGCTGCTGGATTTACACCAGTTTACTCAGCAGGGCTCGTTTAGGCAAGCCTCCTTTTTCAGGGAGATTCGTTTTGGGCCCCAGGCTGCCTTGAAGTGGATCAAAACAATGAATTAATTATACTAGTCCCAAAGCCAAAAAATGTTCTCCCTATTCTGTTTCCTTTTCCAAGTTCCATCCTGCTACAGTTATCCAATAGAATTGCTCAGAGGTTCTGCAATAAAATCAAATAAAAACACAGACAGAAACTTCATTAGTAAAATGCCAATAATGGGGAGATAACTCCAAATTTGAATATAATCCTCCCATTATGAAATTCTCTTAGAAAAATTAAAATGTAAACACTAATCTCTTTACAAGTTTAAGTCTAAAGATGACAGAAGTCAAAAGAAAGTATGAAATAAAATTCTAGTGCCCCTGTGAATTAGAAGTCTGATGGTGCTGACTTTCCCTAAGCTCTGGGACAAGGGGCTTCCATACTTGTGGGGAATCAGGGTTTCTTGCAGCGCAGACAGCCTGAGCATGCCTTTCCTAGTGCAGGGCTGCAGAAAATACATGGCTCGATGTTGTGGTTCTTATGAACATAACTAGTAAAAAGTTTTTAAAAATTAACATTTTTATTAGTGGGCCATACCCACTACATTTAGAAAACAAATCAAACCTTAACCTCCAAAGCAATTATCTCAGAAAGAAGTACATTCCCAGACTACGGGATTTAGAATGTCTCAAAATGCAATGTTTACCTGGAGGAGATGTTGGACTCTGCTGGTGTGGTAGACAGAGTAATATTCTCCTCTCCAAAGATGTCCAAGTCCAAATCCCCTAGAGCCCCTGATGTGTTACTTTATAAGACAAAAAGGAATTTTCAGATTTTGGTAACAGTTAAAGATTTTGAGATGAGATCATTCTGTATTATCTAGGTGGGGTCAATATAATCCCACGGGTCCTTTATGTGAAGTAGACAGCAGACAGGGTCAGAGTCAGAGAGATTTGAGGAGGCTCTGCTACTTCTTTGCGGGTGGATGGAAGGGCCTTAAGACAAGGAATGCAGGAAAATCCATTGTCCAGTCAGAAGCTGGACAATGGATTTTCCCCTAGAGGCATCAGAAGCAATGTAGCCCTGCCAGCACCTTGATTTTAGCTCAGTGGGTTTCATGTCAGACTTCTGGCCTCAGGAACTGAAAGAGAGAAAATTTATTTTGTTATGAAGATGTAGTAACTTGTGACAACAGCAACTGAAGACAAACTAATGCAGGTGGTTACAAGCTTAGACTCTGGAACACAACCAGTCTGTTTAGATCCCAACTCCATCACTTAACAACTGTGTGGCCTTGAGGGCCAGCAGCACATAGTAGACTCCCTGTACACCTGCACACGTATGCTTGTGCTAAAACCAGTGATGGTACTGCTGAAGAGCAAGACTTCACCATGAGGTTGCATGTGCCTCCTAAATGTTAGGGTTTCGAGGTCTTGCGCAGCTTCTGCCTGCTGAAGTCATTCTCATGTGTGTGCCTTGGCTGAGCCCCAGTTTTTCAGCATCCCTCAGTCACCACATTGAAACCAAATTGCCCTCATATTTTTCCTGAAACTTAGATCTTTGCTGTAGGCCACGAAACTTTGCTTCAGGCAGTCACAGTCCATAAAACAAGCAAACAAAATGCCACCATATAAAAACAGTGGATATAAGGCAACCATAACACAAGTTGTAATCATCCACAGGGGATGTAATTATCCCCTCTCTTAATTTTCTCTCTTTTAGACAAATATCATCTGATCTAAGTTTAAGGTTCTTTTTCCAAGTCAGAGAATTCTTTAAAAAGTGCAAAATTATAAAAGGCAGACTCATGAGACTTCACAATCCACTGAGGTCACAACATCTTTTCCATACACAAAATCTTCTCAAGCCTCAAACCTCTCAAGATCTTTTAATGTGTTGATTTCTGCCCACATTCCAGCCATCTTTTTACACTTCTTCTTGTTCTCAACCAATGCACCAAACTTTGGGATGTTCTAAGAAAAAATGTTTCCTGTCCCAATTCAAATGCAGCTGAGAAATAAAAGCATAAGGCAAACATAGACCAAAGTGTCATTATTACTACCAATAAAGCTGACATTAAAGGATGTGCTTATATGTGTGGTCAGGGGAAGAGCAACAGGCTATGGAAAGAACCCAAAGTAAAGTGATGAGGCCTGGTCCTCCACAAGGAAAGAAATAGGAGCACAGTGGCTACAATTTTCCCCCTTGACAAGGATAAAGGCCTGGTTTTGGTTGGCATGGTAAAGAAGACTCAACGCAGGTAATAAGCTACAGGAACCTTTTAGACAAATCAGGCACAATAGTTATGACCTACAGGCCACCTCCAATGGCACAAGAACTCCTGTTCCTATAAACTCATAGTCGCTCTGAAACCCACTTGTTAAAGCCAACCAAAATGTTCCCAGGATAGTGAAAAGAAAACATGGTGCTACAAGTCAAGCAATAATTATTTCTTTCACTAAGGCAGTAATAAACTATTACTGCAAGAAATGGCACATCAGACATTGTTATAATTAACATAACTCATTGGGACATAATATAATTACTCCAAAAGTCCTGCTGGAGGTGACCCTGATTAAACACAGCATTGTTAGAACTCCCATGAACTACACAATTAAAATAGAATAAAATCCCCTTATACACTCATTTATAAGATTTACTTTTGAGTTTTGTTTGTAGTGTATCACACGAACATACTCACAAAAACACTTGCCTGTTTTTATAAAGAATTTGAATTGCTGGCCCCATTCATTTAATGGTGCAGTGAAAATATTAGCTGAAACATGAAGGGCAATTTTTATGGAAGTGGCCCAGCTGGAAGTTTGGAGTGAGTGATGGGTGTCATGGGTTCATCAGTTCTCAGAGTCTGGAACTGGTTGAACTGGAAGAGTTGAGAGCGTGTTTACAGTTGACACACTCGGGTGAATCTTGATCTTCCTCTTCCTCGATTCAGCAAACCACACTATTCTGCTTTATTGCGCATTTCAAGACTTCTGGTGATATTTTCACTGTCAATTAAAACTTAAAAGTTGATTCATGACTTGCTGATTCCGTGCCATACTTACTTGTACTCTATGGTGATATCTGAGAGTAATTCATGCTGTTCAGATGCATCTGTAACTCCCCAAGGTGTATGTGCTCTGCATTGACTGAGCTGAGGAATAACTAAGACCCCAGAAAGCTGCTTTATTGCCAACATAAATTCAGGATGTTGTTGTGGAAGGGTTTAGGTAGCTTGAGAGAAAACTATCACCACCACAAAAAAGCTAAACAATATGTGTTCAACTGCTTCTTCGGTGGGAATTGTTTTTCCATGATTTCTAAGAGAATTAAAAGAGGGGCATTTGTATCATTTCACAATGTCTATCATACCTCAAGCATTGTTAATTTCCTACCACTTTGTTTGTAACTCTGTATTGTCTGAACTGTTCTTTTGCTATTTTGTAAAAGGTTGTCTGTCTGTTAATGTTTTCTTCTTTTTATTTTTAAAATAAAATAAAATAAATAAAAGAGGGACATTTGTGTATATATTTAAAAACATGAAGATATTGCTTTAGATCTATAGAACCTTTAAAATGTTTGCAATGCTTTAAATCTTGTCACCACATTCTTTGAAATAGTTGCACTATTTTATGTTTTATCTCTGATCACTTTTTTCTCAGAAAGGATTTCTGGTGATGCAGATTCCTTGTGAAATTGTTAACTTCATTATATTAGGGAAGGATAAACATTTCCTGTGCCAAAGGTATGTCTTTGTTCTTTTCTTGGAAGTGTTCAATACAGAGATCTTTGGAGTCTAAAATAATTAACATTTTAAGTAGCAATGCACATGTGAGAACAGGGACTGAAACCAGTAAGTTTAAAATTCCATGTCCCACCACTGACAACATAATTGTGGCCATGCTTCTTGTGGGAACATACTATTCCAGTCCTTGTTTGATATACACTGACTTCTGGTTGCTTTGAGCATGAATTCACCATCTCTGCCCCACAAAGTGTACCTTAGTGTGCTGAAAACCTGTACTCAGTTTTGAATGTGTGGATGTTTGTTGACTGAAACATATCAATGAGCTTAGAGAAGCTAACTGCTAACTGGTGCCATGTTCATCTCATTTGCTCTTTTGGTTTAATCTAGAACAAGTCCAGGAGGCCAAAGTTCTCCTTGAAATTTCTTTCTCTATCATGGAAGGGAAGTGTGTGTGTGTGTATGTGTGTGTGTGTGTGTGTGTGTGTACAGTGTGCCAGCAGGCAGCATGACATATAGGCAGGGGTGTGGCTGCCTCTTCTGGGAAAACGCTTATAGAATTATTCTCTACATGGAGAACTAGAGGATTAATAGTTCACAATTTGAAATAACAACTAAAGAAATGGGGGTTGGTGGTGTGTAAGAAATTACTACACGTGTTCTAGAAAGGTATCCCCGGTGGGACGAACCTGGTTCTAGGGTGTGGGTTAAACCATCCGCATTGCAATGTGTTGCCCTCAGCATAGAGTCAGCATTGGTGTGTCAGAAAGTTTCTCTCAGAGTATGTTACAGAAGTCAGCTAAGCCCCACTTCAATCTCAAATCCCAGTGACACAGATTTCAGGGGTGAGGTGTGGAAAATGACATCCAGTTTAAGTGACATGACAAGATACAGGGATGGCCCCGAGAAGGGCAGGCAGAAATTCAGAAAGGGATTGTAAATCAGGCAACTTCACTGACTCTGTTCCTGTGATGTGATCTGGTAAGTAGGGATGGATAGCAAGGGTTTTCACAGCAAGAACACACACTCAGATTGTCAGTGACCTTGTGGACACATGTGGATAGATGGGGAGCCTGGCTCAAACCAAGGAGTCAGACCAGAGTTAGACCAGACAAGGCTCAGGGCAAGATTCCAGACTCAGCAGGGAAAAACCATAGATTGTGGCTGGCACATGACACAGGAATCAAAGCAAAGATAGCATGCCATGCAGGTTAAAGGAAAGCCTAACTCAATACATGGCCCATCTTGGGGCTAGGTCTGCAGCAAGGATTCTCAGCCGCAGCACTCTTGATCCTTAGGGCTGGATAAGTCTTTGTTATGGGGGAATTGCCTTGTGTATAGTAGGGTGTGTAGGAGAATCCTTAACCAGGGCCCATGAAGTACTAGCAATACTCTCCCAGCTGTGACAGCCATAAATATCTCCATTCACTAGGAAATATCTTTGAGTAGAAAAAAATGCAAAGCAATAGTTCACGAAGACTCTTTGCTGTCCTCAGTGGCTGGTGGGACCACTTTTCATCATCATTGGATCAGGAATGGGCATAGCTGATACCAACTGAGCATCTCAGGGTCTGCAGACAGGGCTGGAGCTAAAAGACCTCCAGTACAAAAATAGAAGAGACCATTAACCATAGGAGGAACAAGAGCCATGTTTTAAACTTTTAAGATTTTATCTGTACATCTTTGCATTTCATGTAGTTTACAATTTTCTTGGGGAATGGTTTCATGTGCATATTACAGTGTACTTTCTTGTTCTTTTTTTTAAATATCCTTTCCCTTCCCACCTCCTCCCTCCCTTCTACTCCACTTCTTCATCTCATTTTTCGTTCCTGTTGATGTTATTTTTCTTAGATCATGTTATGTAACATAATGTTTACATTAATTGGTTTACTAGGTTCCTATACATGGGATATCATTATTCTTCTTATTTCCCCTTCCCTTCTCTGCTCCCCTCCCCCTTGTTTCTTAGGACAACTTCCCTATTGCAAAAGATCCATCCCCTTATCTCTTTCTATACATTCTTAATCATTCTCTTTGTTTGTACTTTGCCTCACAAAAATGAAAGATACCATACAGTATTTAGCTTGTGTGTCTCGCTTATTTCACTCAACATTATATTTTCCAAGTACATCCAATTTCTTGCAAATGTTTCAAATTTGTCATTCTTTATAGTTTAGTAGTATTCCATTATGTATACACATTTTCTTTATCCAATCATCTGTTGGTGGGTATACAGACTGCTAAATCCAGGATTTAGCTATTATGAATTGTGCTGCTATAAACATTGGTATGCATTTATCTCTGTAATGTCAATGACTTAAGCTCTTAGTGGAAGATACCTAGCAGAAGGATAGCTAGGTCATATGGAATTTCTAACTTTAGTTCTTTGAGGAATCTCCATGCTGAATTCCATAATGGTTACACTAGTTTGTATTCCAACCAACAGTTTAGGGTGGTTCCTTTTTTCACCACAGCTATGCCAGCATTTGCTATTATTTGATTTCTTAATGATTGTCATTCTTTCCAGATTAAGGTGGAATCTTAGTGTTGTTTTCATTTGCCTGGTGATTTGTGGCTTTTTATCTGCAGTGTTCTCAAAGACAGTTGCCTGCAATTTTTCTCAATAGACTTTCGACCCCCAGGAATTTTCTTGTTTCTAAATCCAAGAACTTTGCCACTTTATATGGTCATTTTGTTTCTCTACACAGCACATCTTTCTTTTCAGAGACAGAGTTAAAAGTTACAGAGTGTAAGCAAAGATGCCAAGGTCAAAGCAGAGGGCACCTGCCTGGGTACCACCCAGGAAGTAGACTGGACCATTTATTTCTTTAGACACCCTGAAGTTTCCAGTGTTCACTTCAGGGCTGTTGGCAGTGTGCTAGAGGCCCTGGTGGAGGGAGGTAAAGTCAGAGTCCTTCTTTCAAGGGAACAGAACTGGCTCTCATCTCCTGTGGTTTTGTGTGATAAGTGGACATGGAACTGTTCCTTATAAAACTTTGGGACATTGGGAGCTTTAGGTAATTGTATATGAAGCTCAAGGTTTTAGACAGCGTTAGTTTTATTTCTACTTTCTGGGAAAATCCAAAGCAGAAAATGGTGAAATTCTTTAGCTGACAGATTAAGAAGATACTATTTAACAAAAAGGTGGTGGAATTTTGACCTTCTTATTTCTGCTGTGTTTTCTCTTTAAATGTGTTTGTTTGGTTCTTGGGATTTAGTGTTATTGGAGGAAAACGTTGTTTCTATTCTGATATGGTTTGGAAATCTTGGATAGGATTTTTGAATTGCTAGGCACTTTCTTCCCATTGATCAACATTTGGATATAGATTTTAAAATTGGTGGGGGAATAGGGGTAGAACTTTGGTTAAATTCTGTGCATTTCTTATTTTAGTATTATCAGAATTCCATACACTTGAGCTGTATTTTGAATTTATTTTTACAAATTTCAATGCCTATGTATCTGCTTTATCATTGCTCTTTAGTAAGTATTGATGCTGGTTGGAAGGGTGTGTGTGAGAGCGAGACGAGACGAGAAAGTTTTGTTTTCAGCCTCTCAAAACACTTCACTTGGTTATTCAGGAATGATCTCAATTTTGTTTTGCACATATTTTGCTCAGAATTTTCTCCAGAAGTTTAAGACAATATTAACCCTTCTGTGGTTATAAACCCATTTTAATTCCAGGAGCCTCAGTCTGGGTAGACTTTAAGAAAAAGGTTTAGTATATTCAGTGTCAACATTTAGATCCTAATTCCCACTTCTGTCTTTATATGTGACACGATATTTCCAATGGACGGACATTCTGCTTGGTGGCCTTGAAATATGCTAGCAGGATATAAGACGAGGACCAGTAAACGTTCTTTGTTGCTCGCTGTGTTTGCCTTCCAGAACTCCTTCCTGACAGCATACCCGAAACACTGAACTTGCCAGTAAATGTTCAACCTAACATAATGCTCTCTCTCACAGAGCTTTCTGGACTTCTCTCTGCTTACCATTTAGTTATGCGTCAGAACATAGTGAACAGAATAGATGAAGTGCAGGACAAAATCTTAGGTCTGCCTTTTGTTAGTTCCAAGAATGTGAAAAATCAAGAGATTTAAAATTCATCCTTTGGCTCAGCAGAAGTTTGAAGACTCAAATAGAAGTGATTGCTGACTCAATCTCCTTATTCTCAGCAGAGACTAAAGGAATTAAGTAGAATTCATAGCCCATTGAATCCAAGGTTATATCAAGAGGGAAGCTGAATTACAGGAACTTTATACAAAAGCTCGATTAGTAGAGACAACCCACTTTAATCGTAGGTGAAACGTCATGTCGACTCAGCACTTTAAGATGATACAAATAAGGTAGAGGATGGCACAGTCCCTCCTGTGGCCTCACAGTCGCTCCTTCTGCCTCTGCACATGGTGAGACCTCAGTTACCTCTAACAAATGCATCAAGCATCCAGCAGTGCTCTCCTGGAAGTCCATCAAGATGTCCTCACTTTCTCCACTAGAAAGGGGTTCTCTGCTTAGTCCCCCTTATTCTGATCCTCTTTCTCACCCTTTGGAAGTGAAATATATTTCTTCCTGTCCGAACATAAACAGGGATGTAAGAAAGGTCAGTATTCTCTATTTCGGAAATTCTTTCTTTATGAGATGATGTTGAAGTTCTAACATATGGCATTCTATTTAAAATTCAGTATAAAATCTGTAATCTTTTTCTATTAAACCTAAAGCATCTTAAAGAATAAGTTACTATTTGAAGCTTATTTTATGGGCAGTAAAAGAAGCTAATAGAAGGTATGTTATATTACCATATTTAAAACAGGAAAAACTATTTAGCTAGCAGCTAGGACTGTGAATGTTTCTGAGAAACAAAAAAGGAAGAGATATTAGGTGTTCTTGTTATAGTATTTAAAAAATTATTCATCAGTTTAGTTTAGTGACTTGGATCGATAGCCTAAACCATTTGGGTATAGCTCTACTGGGAATATCAACGCCTTGAGTTTACATGTAAAAGTATCATACTAATCATCGTGTTCAAGTTCTTTATCTCTTGTGCTTACCTTGGCCCCTGGGAGATAGTAGGCCTAGGTATTGTTACTGAATGAAAAAACATGGAAATCACAGAAATGGCTCTTCCCATGAATGTGCCTATAGCTGGTGGCTCCTGTGTATGACAGCAGAAACCTGGAGAGAGATTCCTAGTGAGAAAGAAGCAACCTAATCAGCTTGAGATAGAAGATCACAAGGGAAGTAAACTGCTACTCTTATGTACAAATCCTTTAGATGTTTCCCTAAAAGTTTTCATAGGAAGGACACTATTTGAGTTATTCTAATAAATTAGTATTTGCAGTGCAACCTTAAAACATATAGTTGAAAATTTTTCACTCATCTAACTACATTATTTATCTGTGCAGTGGCAAATATGGTTAAGTATTGCCAGTGTAGCCACAACGCAGCATAGATATTCCTCCATCACCACAGAAAACCACAGAGCCTATGGAAAAAGTGGGACCAGGGACATGCCACTGGAAAAGTCTATCACTGATATGTAATAAAGGAACCTGATAAAATGATAGGACTATTTCACCTGTGTTAGACTGTTCTGAAGTGCATAAATGCTAGTAAAATAGCTCTTTACAATGAAGAGATGGAAATTTGCTTGTGGAATTAAGTATCTGAAGGGTTGCAGTTGTAAGTCATTGTGAAGCTGGTGGAAGGAGGTTGTTTGAAGTTATTAAAAGTTATAACTATGGAAAGAGTACACGTGGATGGACATGTGGCTCATCTCACACAGTCAACTGCAGCCCCTTGAAGATGTTTCCGTGGATTCACATCAGCACTTTATACATTCCTACACAACTTAGTTCAGCTGTGTACAGTTCTGCTGAGATCAACTAGTATATCACACGGACAGAAATGCACAGAGCAAACTTGAAATTTACATTATGCTCAAGTTGTTCCCTGAGATATCAAACATGATGGGACAAATTTAAGAAGAACTGATTGTAGAGGCAAAATAGTAACTGCTGCCATATTCAAGATACTCTGAACCCTTGTCATGTGTCAGGAAGAACTGCAAACTTTCAACATGTATTAATTCACTAAATCCTATTAGCAACCCTACGCAATGTAGGTACTGTTATTACTCTTGGTTTTTAAATGAGAACACTGAGCCACAGTTTACAAAACTACTTGGGCAAGACTCTAGTTCTTCTTCTTTTATATAGTGTTGCCCTTCTTCTCTTGCTACTAAAGGGATAGGACCTAACTTTAAGCGCTGAACCCCCACTTCACAGAGTAGCAAAAATCACCACATATTCTTGGAACACTATTTGCTGTGTGACATCAACAATGAAATGCACGAAGTCTTTCAGACCAATGAATCCTTCAGATAGAGCTAATTGTTAACTTACCTTATGCCTCAGATTCCTCCACATTTTAGGTAGGGTTTTCACATTGTGATCACAGAAAGGCAAATAAACAAATATACACATTTATAAACCCAGACATGGCTAGGATGTATCTATATTGATTATAATTAAGCTTTGTCATATTTTTATGCTTAACAGTTACAAAATTGAAACTTTTACGTCAATACAGGAATTTTCCATTTACATTCCAACATTTTTGCCTCCTGATCAAAACCACTACTTTGAGGTCATCTAATCCCTTTGTTTTTATATTTCCCCCCTTAACTTCATACTGTCTCCTTTTTTCTCTAGTTTTTGGACCACACTGAAACAGGAGCTGTTTTGATTTTGTTTTCTTTCCCTGCTCCCTTCACTTTGTTTTTACTGGTGAAAGGTGGTGTTAGTAGACAGTGGAATGCAGAGGACAGCAGCGAAGCAAAGTCATTCTAGGGGTTAAAGTAAATATAGAGAATCTATGCTCACTTTTGCTTAGCATTAAAAATATAACATTCTTTGTGATTGCTATGTCTGAAATTAATTTAAAAATTATAAAAACTGGCTTTCAATTTTATAAAGATTAATTTCCTTTACAAATAATTCTCACATGCAATCAGAATTGGTAACCATTACTTGGTAGTTCTCAGCTTTGACTGGTCGTTAAAATCAATACTTGATGAAAGTTTTAAAATTACTTAAAATGCAGCAATAAAAGCCCTCTCCCTTTCCTCTCTCATAAAAAAGAACAAAAGAAAATTGAATTGATCAGGCATAAATTTCCATTCTTGCTGCTTTACAGGAAGTGGATAGCATGGTCACTTATTATATTCACTGAGGATCTATTGAGTACTAAGCATAGGGGAAAGAAGAATGTGGTAATTAAATATGGATGCTGGAGTTGGAAAATATAATAATCTGAAGGCTGTGTAGGAATAAACTAGGTAAAAGGAGAAGCAGCACAGGAGAATTCTGTGGAAAGAGGTATCTGGATAAAAAGTAAACTCCTGTGGTGGGAAGGAGAAGGAGACTTCAGAGGAAGCTTCCAGAAAGAAGTATGCCTGAGGATGGGTGACTAGAAGGCAGTGTTTTCCTGTGACCTTCCTGTCTAATGTCGGATCTGTGCTCATTGAAAACTTGAGAGATGAGTGAGTAGGATGTAATAGCTTCACTTCCCCCATCCCCAGGGCCTCTGAAAACTCACTTAATAACTAGTCTCTGTCTTCACTGGCTTCACCTTAATCTTTCTTTCTGCTCTGTCTATTTTGGGGACTCCTCTGTTGTCATTTACTGTGTACTCACACCTTTATCTCAACTAGTCAATGAACTTTGGTCAGTTTGAGACTGAGAAGGTGGGAAAAAGGTCAAGGAAGGCCCTGCAGAGTTGAGTTCTGATATCGGCTCTGATACTAAGTACAGAGGCTCCCGTGTCTCGGGTAAGTTCTGTGGTTTTTGGATTTCAATTTCCTCATGAATCTGATAATTGGCCAAGGGGTCTCCAAAGCTGCCTCGAGCTGAACACCAACATGCCACAGACACTCTTCAAGCTAAAGGTCTCCACTTTGAATACCAGACTGTTTGCTATGTAGATAGATTACATTTTTGAAATAGCCATTCATAGGTCATGGTACCATTTTAATGCATGCAGATTCAGCCAAATTTAGGACATTTTATTTCTACATAATAGAATATATGAATATTATAGTCAAGTGGCCCTAAGTTCACTTCACTTTCTTTCTTTTTTTCAGTTCACTTTCATAGAACCAGATGCTGCATACCAAGGTTAAGCAATAAAATTTTTTCAATATACAGTATAGAAATATAACATCTTAATAAGCTTTCACATGGTAAGCTCTAAGGTGAAAAGGATCCAATCTTTCAAAATTGTGAAAGGAAGTACTTTAACTAGTTTGTATATATGTATATGCAGGATAGTTAACACAGGTGTTCTGCTGTCCTGTATTTCCTTGCTGAAAGAAACTGTCACTGAGGCATTGGTTGATTAGCTTTGTATGTCTATATGTGTTTTCATGAGAAACTACATTGAAGATATCAATATGTAATACAATAAGCATTGTTAATTCCCTACCACTCTGTTTGTAACTCTGTAATGTCTGTACTGATCCTTTGCTATTTTGTAAAACATTATCGATCTGTTAGTATTTTCCCCCTTTTATTTCTAAAATAAAAATAAATAAATAAATACAATTATTAAAAAAAAGAAGTACTTTAACTAAAATGAAACAGGAAAAGCAAAACAAAACATCAACAAAAGCAAAACTCAGATGGTGTTTCTCAGTCACTATGGTTGGGCAGGTAATTTGGAACCACAATTTTGGAAAGCCATTCAGCAGTACCTCCTAAAGCTGAATGAACACAAGCCCAAGGAATCAGCAATTTGACTTCCAGTATAGATGCATCAGAAGTGAGTAATTGTTAATAGACCAAAACTGGAAACCATTTAAAAGCCTCTCAAGAGAGGAGTGATAAATAAAATGTTGTCTTTTCATACAGCAGAATCCAGATAGCAATGAGACTGAAGAATCTACAAAAACACAAAACTAGAATACATGGATGAAATTCACAAACATATATCTCAGCAAAAATGTCATACAGGGAACATATAGCATCTGACTCCTTTGGTATATAAAACTAAACCGGACAAAGAAAATTAGACTGTCAGAAATCAAAATGTGGTTACTCTTTGGGAGATTGGGAGCCACTAGGTAGTGTGGTAGGGGTCTCATGGGATAGTATTCACTTTCTCCAACTGTACATTGATTACACTCATATGTTTAGCTTGTGAAAATGTAGAGAGCTACATTTCTATGATTTCTATTTTCTCTTTGTTCATATATTTCAATGACAACAATTTTAGAAAGTGTTTTGCCATGTGCTAGTCCATTTGACTTATGCAATAATTCTAAGAGATAAGGTCAGGTAACTTTTCTCCAGTTCTGGAGGAAGAAAACACACTGAAAGTTTGGCCTAAAATCTCAGGAATGATTAGAGGGAGTGTTAGTTCAGGTGTGTAAACTTCTTGGCCCAATGGAGGCAGTTCTTATGGGAATACCTCATACAATGCCTGATGAATAATTGGTGCCCAATAAATATCACCTGTAGCTTGATTATAGGTTGGTGCTTTCTAATCACTAGGGCTTTCATGTTGTTCTGGAGGTGACCATCTTCTGTGGTGGTCTAATGTCCCTCATGGGAAATGTATATTCTCTCCTCACAGAGCAAGAGAGATGAGCCCTGATTCAAAGTCCCAGAAGCTGCCAAAATACCTGTGGAGAATTACATAATCCTATCCCTTTAGGGCTTAGAAAAGAATGAGTTGGACACTCAGTTCTCAGACACAGTGCCTAGGAAAACAGGAAAGATCACTTAGGCAGAAATCCATGTATGTGACCTTGGATAAATCATTGAACTTCTTTGGGGACAGCAGTTTGAAAGACAAATTTAAGATCCCTACTTAGGCCCATGTGATCCTTCTGAGGTTACCTATCTGAGATCCCTAAATTTTGTATCCTTCTATATATAAAATTAGATGCTCATGATTTTTGAGACAGTTGAATGCACTTGAAACTTGGTAATTACTTTGGTGTAATTTAACATCAAATTTTACTTAATTTAATTTATAACAAGTGTGGATATGTCCAATTTTCTGCCTGTTCTCACAGTTGAAAAAGAAATGAACCAACTAAGTTACATAAAGTAATCAGAGATCATATTCAAATACTTAACCATATTTCTTTACAAAAACATACAAAAATTCCAGTTATTTACGATGTGGCTAAAGAAAAGATAAGAAGTCCCGGAAATGGAATCTGTTATTGCTTGGATAATAAGAACTAAAGACCTTCTTTGGAAAAAAGTATGGAGAATGGAGAATGCTTTGATTTAGGGCTCAGCTGTGATGTCAAGGTCAGCCAATGAGCTCAGAAGGAATTTGAGAAAAGTAGAAAGATAAATAGAAGCAGATGTTTGGAAAATTTTGTATATTGGTAATGAATTGTATAGTTACAAATCAAAATTGCATTGTTATATCTATCATCCTCTTGAGGCTATAATAAAAGCCACATAAATGGGAGTTTATAGACCTTGCTTGATCTGTGGTCAACCTTTCTCTTCCCCACACTGTTTTCAACTGAAGTCCTTTAAAGGTTTTCTCCAAGGAGGTCAACTGTATGGTATTCCTATTAACTCAGGAGCTCTGTTTTAAAGTAATATAAGAGACTTTGATGGGAAGGAGAAAGGAAATAAAACTAAAGAAATTATTTTGGATCCTGATTGATCAGCATTTATGTTCTTAGAAAGGAATTGCTTTTTGCCATTAGTTATTGCTGATGGCAGGAAATATACAAGTCTTATATTTAGAGTTGTCAAAGACTAAGTTGGAAAAAAAGTACATAACTTAGAAACAGGACCCTCAGAGGTACTCAGAAGGCTGGTCAAAAATCTAAGTTCAGGGTCAGTGATATAGCTCAATGGCACAGCACCTGCCTGGCAAGCACAAGGTTCTGAATTCTATTCAGCATTCGAAAAAAAAAAATATATATATATATACACACACACACAAGTGGACAAAAAGAGCTTTTATTCCAGTGCAGAATTCAGGAGATTTGAAAGAAGAAAATGATCAAGATCAGTTAATAGAATTTAAAAATGTAACAGTGATATTGATTTGACAGTTTGGTCTAAAACATTTGCTTCTGTTTCCTTCTTCAGTTTTTAAAGTACTACATTTCATAATAGAACAAAGTAGAGAAGCCATACTTCTTTCTACCTTGATACAAAGTCTTGATTAATTCAGTCAAAGTCCTGCCCTGCTGTTAGTTGTGTGGCCTGGTGGGAATGACTTAGCTTCTCTAAACATCATTTTCTTCATCTCTAACATGAAGTACTGCCTACATCTTGGGATTGTTCTGAGGCTTTCATGAATATTGGATGGGTGTGGAAAACTACTAGACACATCACTGTTTGTAGAACTAACAGACGACTTTTGCATATTGTGTTACATTTTATAAATACTTTCAGAGATAGAATTACTTAAAGCTTGAAATGATGCTGTGAGGCACTTTCCTCTTTAGAGGTTAGAATTATAAAACTCAGAAAGACTAAGAACATTCTCTAGATCAGCAACTGGTAAAAAATTAATGTGGAATGATGGTTGGAGGGCATGAGAGTCAAACATGAAAAGTCTTCTCAACAAACATCTAGCCCAACTAATTTTATTGCATACCATTTGCATTCATAATGAACAGATAATAAATATTTATTGCTGAGTGAATGAGTGGTTGCATGAACAAATGATACAACTGAGAATGCAGTGTGTGCTCAGTTATCTCCTGATAATGCGTGTTCTTGAAACACGCACATAGATGTAGATGCTAATTGCAGAACAGGGGAAAGCAGTACTGTGGCAGAGCTGTAGCAAACAGGAGCTCCTGGTGGCACAGGCGCCTAGGGCTGTCAAAGCATGCTAGCTTGCAGGAATCATACAGGCATGGGTGTTTCAAGGTAAGTCCACAACCCACACTACCTGGGAGGTCTGGAAGCCATACCATTCACAGTGGCAGGCTCTGACAGCCACATGCAAGCAACACTTAGTTGGGACATACTACCTGAAACTCACTGTGGCAAAGGCCATAGGACAGCTGGCAGTCTTGGACTTGCCATTGTCCCTACGAAGTCCTCTGTGTGAGGTGTCATCTACAATATCAGGATAACCCAAGGTCACCTTTGGTGCTTTGGGGTTCTTCATACTAGACTCCTCTTGGACTTCTGTTAGTATTGTAGGGACAGACCCAGCCCTTTTTTAGAGCAGCCTCTGTGTGGCTATGAGCAACAAGCAATTTTCAAACAGCTGTAGAAGCTGACAGGTTGTGGTTTTGACACCTGCCTCTGTCTAGGCAGCACTGTCCCTCTGGTTGAAGGTTGCCATGCCTATCCAAATTCCCCTATTAGTCCACAAGATCAAATCCATAGCAACAAGTCTAGTATCCAGTCAATCAAGTGTCAGCCCTTGCGGAGGGGTGAGGGAGATGGGATCCTTACCCCATAAAACAGGACCACTGCCCCAGATTCGGCAGTAACCCAGGTCTGAGTGCCCCCCTCCTCCCCCAGAGTGACTTTGTACTGCTTTTTGCAATACCTGCAGTAAAGTTTTTTCTTTACACTGGTTTTCTCTGACTCTTCTTCCTCTGTCTATGAGAGAGACAGAGAGAGGAAGCAGAGGGGGAGAGAGAAAGAGAAGTCCAAGCCCAGTGAGGGTGAGTCTGGGGACCTCTAGACCCCAGTCCCACTGAACATAACAGTATGAGTCCTTGTCACTCAGGGAAAGTAGGAGCTGGGTGACCACCTCTTTCACAGCCTTCCTTGGAATTTCATAAGCAGTTGGACTCAGTTGCTAGGGTTCTGCCCTGTCTGGCCAGGAAACCCCTTACTTCCCTTTTACATGGGTCCGAAGGACTCACTCAATGAGCCAGGTTATTTGTTGGGAATCTGTCTTCCCTCTTCATCCTGGGACACACTTTTAGTAGACAGGGAATCTTAGGAGAGTATTTAAAGAGCAGCTCTGTCTTGATTTATTGAAAACACTGCTTGTAATGCCACTACATGGGCTACAGATCAACTTTCATTACTTTTTGGTGGGACTCCTACAACCCCCAAAGGATTTGCCTTGGTAATGGGACAATACTTCCTTTATGGTGCTTAGCAAAGCCTGAGGAATCAAAGCACTATAGAACCTCTCAAATTCACATGTCAGCACCTCCCTGATTCTAGTGCAAAGTAGTATAGCCACAACATTACCACAGCTTACAAATATCCCACTGGAGGCACCTGGGTCTGTGCAATGCTGAAAACACTGAGTGCTGAGCTCCTCTGCCATTTAAGAGGGGCGATGATTTAAGTATTTTTTTATTTTTTCTGAGCTTCAGTCCCCCTCTTTAAAAATTGGAGGTGACAATGCCTGCCTTAGAGGTGATTGAGTGTTTATTGGGCAGGGAGGATGAAGACAAGTGGGTTTCTGGTATGGAAAAAAGAGAATTGCTTGGTTTCTTGAACATCTTTTGCTAGGGGTGTAATAGCTTTAATCTTCACGGTGTCACAGGAGGAGAGAAAAGCAGCCCTGAACACCCTGTGGAAAGAGAATAAAGTATCGTACCTTAAAGTTCAATGACTTTTCCCAGTATCACAACATCAGGCAAGAACCAGGGCTGATTGTTCTTCCCCATAAGTTATCCAGGAAATGTTGCCAACTCATGTTTTGTAAACATTCTTAGACTGTCCTAATAGCAGATGGTCAGGTAAGATTCAGGAAGAAGAGCTGTTCTACCTGAGATGAGCCACAAAGGGAAGGCTTTAGGATTTTCTCTGAGGCTGCAGAATTAAGTGAAAATGGTATTCTTGGTGGAACATGACGCATTCACCACCTCTACATTTAACTAAGCTGATGTGGTTAACTTCACTGTTAGACTCATCTGTTATGAATTATAATGGAATTACAGGACAGGACATTATGGCATGGGAGATAACGGTATTATGAAATGCTATCAATCCATTAAAAACAATGAGGCAAGTCTATATACACCGAGAAAAATATCTCTGAGATGCTGTTACCAAAAATAAAGAAATTAATGTATATATATATAATGTAATTGCTTTGTAGAAAAGTAATAATATGTGCACTTTATGCAACTGCACATCAGAGTGTGGACTGGATTTAGTTTTGAGAGTATGTTTGACATAGGGAATGGGCAGAGGACTTTATTTTTATATAAATATCCCATTTGCATTTTTTTTTTTTTTTGCAACTGGCGATTGAACCCACTGCCTTTGCACTGAGCTACATCGCCAACCTTTTTTAATTTTTCATTTTGAAACAAAGTATTGCTAAGTTGTGCAGGCTGGACTCAAACATAAGACCATCCTACCTCCGCTGTCCAGATTGCTAGAAGTATAGGTATGCACCAGAATACCCAGATCCATTTTCATTTTTACCATAAAATGTATTAGTCTTTTTAAACCATAGAACTCCAAAAAATTGGAAAAAATTAAAAAGCAGTATCTAGCACACATATTTAGGTAAATATTTATTAAATAAGCTCTGGTGACTTGTAGAATAACTTCCATACAAAATATTGTTATTACTATACTTTATATTTAATTATGTTTTACATATGTAGAATCTCTTGGATTGCTCATGTTACTTAGATTTTAAAGGGTATTCTGAGTTGAGCAGAGAAAAGCATCTTGGAAAATAGGTTTTGAGGCTCTGAAACACAAATATATGTGGTATTGGGGCAAATTTTTATTCACTTTTTATTCTTTCAGCAAAGATTTTTAAGGTTTTTCTGTGTGCTAATTCCCTACTTTCTTCATTATATTATACTGTATCGTAAATTGCAAAGAAAGGTTTGAAAATGTGGAAGCATTATATAAACAAGTCAGTGCCTCATAACTCTTAGATGCAAATTGTATTTTGCTTACTTTCACCATGCAGCTTTCTGACAATGAGCTATAGATTTTATTTACCAAAATTTTAGCTTGCTTTTCTGAAGAATGAACTGATTTTAACACTAAGTTTTCTTCCCTACATCATTTACCTAAAGAGAATTCATTGAGTAAATTTATCTCCCACTTTAAAAATCAGTAAATAAATGTGCAATATTTTGTTTCTATCTTCCATAGCAGACCTTCATGTCTTCCTTCATTTTTGTAGGGCAGAATTGGCCCCAAAAGATGAGCCAATCATCCCATGAGGTGCAAGAAGCTTATAAACTCATTCCTAAAGGAAAATTATTTTGCCATGCTGTCAGCATTAACTTTTTTTTTTTTTTTTGGTTTTGGTTTTTCTCCGGTACCAGGAACCGAACTCATGACCTTGCGCATGCCAGGCAGGCACTTTTGCCGCTGAGCTAAATCCCCAGTCCCTGTCAGCATTAACTTAATATCTGTGGTCTGGCCTTGAAAACAGAAACTTAAATCAATGGACAAGCTCAAAGTTAAACACAGAGGAACTGCAAGCAAATGAGCTGTAGGTGCTGGCTGGCTGAGCACACACAGAAGGGAACAACAGGGAGAACTGGGTCCTAAGTTCTCTAGCAATGAAGGGCATTCAGGCAAATGTGACTCCGGAGCTCCTGTTTCAGGGAGGCGGGTGGGCAGGGGAAAGAGTCTTCCAGAGTGATGGAGTTGATGAGAACGGAGTTCAGAGCATGGTATTTGTTTACATTTTTACTTTTTCATTCTAAATAGAAAGATAGAAAGATGATAGATAGGTAGATGATGATAGACAAACTGACTAGAGAGATGGGTTGTGATATATGTATAAAGGTGACTGAATGAGTAGGTTTTAGCCTTTCTGGGACAATATTTTAGCATGAAAGTGGGACAGTGTATTAGTCAGTTTTCTCATTGCTAGGGATAAATACCTGACACCTACAGATATTTATTTTAAAGGAGGAGAGGTTTACTCGGCTCATGGTCTCAGAGAGTTCTGTTCACCTGCAGCGGGCTCCCAGGCAGGGACATTATGGTGGAATGGGGGTAGTGGCAGAGAAAGCTGCTTAAGTCATGGCTGCTGGAAAGCAGAACAAGGGAACAATGAGAAAGAAGAAGGGGCCAGGGACTAGATATAGACCCCAAAGTCATGTGTCCCTGACCCACCCAGACACATTAACAAGAATGTGTTACTAATCCCCTATGTGGTTACCAAGCCAATCAAGGTCCTAGGTAAGCTTAACTATCACAGACAGCAAGTGAATTGTGAAAAATAAATTACAGATTGCTACAAATATTATAGAAAATAAAGACAGTCTGATCATGGGTAATGGCAATGGTTGAGTGAAGACAGGAATTAATTAATTAATTTAGGGGAAAGCTTATTTTGGGAGAGGAGCCCAAAGGTCTCACACATGCTGGGCAAGGGCCCTACCTCAGAGCCACAGCCTCAGTCCCCAGTAGGGCTGATGTAGATAGGGATGTCAGGAAAATTCTGAAAGGCAAAATGACAAAACTCTGTCATACATCATTCCAATCCCTGCTGCCATAGACACCAGCTTCCCACTCTACACACTTTAACAGTGGTCTCTTCTAAAGGCTGGGAGTCAGCTACCACGTGGAATCCTTTCTCCAGGGCCAAGTAACTGACCCCTGCACCATGCTGGCAAGTGCTGTGTTGTGGGTAGAATGCTTTCTGTTGCAGAGGAAAAGCAATTTTCTCACTTCTTTACTTTGACCCTTTTCATCCACTTTGAATCTGATCTCTCCACAAGGCAGCAAGCTGAATTCCTTTTGTGGTGACCATGATGCAGTTGTGGGGATCTGGAGAGGGCCAGGCACCTGCTGGGCCTGTGACTTTTTCCAGAGGCCTTATAGTCAGAGGGAGTGCAATGGGCTTAACAGGAAGGGAAGTTGCAAACAAAGGAGGCCTTCATGGTTGCAAAAAAATTACAAGGACTCAAGATCATAGAGTTTCTTTCCTAAATATTTTAGACAGTGAGCTCTCTGGAATTGTTTTGGCACAGTCCTACCTTGAGGCATGGACAATTTCTAGAAGGCTTCAAGTGTCCCTGTAAGTCCTAGGAAATATAGCCCAAAATACCTTTTTTCCCTTAACCATATTATTGTGCTCAAAATCTCCCCATTATGATACATTAAAGCAAAAAAGGATATATTTGAAATTCCTTAGGAAAGTCTTTCCTTGGACATACTACTTAATTGCCTGAACTTTTCCAGATGTGAGGTTCACTCCATGGGAAATAACAAAGAATTTGTGAATTAAGGAAATTGTCCTGCTTTTATGCTATTTTTTCCTGCATGGTTATATATTATGAACAGAATGTTGAGGTTAATCATCAAAATTTATTAGATAATGCACTCTCAGAATTATTTTGCTTAATACAAATCAAATTTCTTAAGAAAAAGAAACCAGCTGTTTTACATTTATACTGAGATTGAGATTACACATATAAGATTTCTGTATTAAGTCATTAAAAATGAGGCAACCACTTCTCTTAAGACTGAATAGCAGTCTCAAAGACTGTAGTGAGTAGAGTGTAAAAGAACTTGTATTTCTTTACATTTAAAAAAGGATTTTACTATCTATTTTTATTAAAAATAGACAAATTTCACTTATTTGCTTCATCTTTCTGTGCTAGGGCCCTGCTAATACTCACAAATTCAGATTTGATACATCCTTTTTTTTTTTTTCTGGCCCAGGTGATGGTACTCCTTATGGCCCATTTAGATATCAGTAGTTCTGAGGACTCCTGATGTGAATTATCCATATTATCTAAGCTGCTGACTCTCAAACCACTTAGACTTCTCCTTATGTGCTGGGATTCTATCTAGAAAGCTATACCATAGGGGTCAGTAGCCTCTCCAGCAATTCTCCTAAGTGAATACCAAATCTGGATACAGATCGTAGGCATATCCCTGAAAGACCTAAACAGTTGCTCAGCCTGAAGTCTACCCCCCATGGCCTCCCTCTTCCTTCAAACTGGGTTCTGAGAACCAGGAGAAAGTTAAAGGAAACATTTGGCCTGCACATGCTCCATTAGGAACGCTTTCTCCAGGGCTGTCATTATGGTTTAAAAAATTTACGTTTACCTGGCATCTGAGCCAAATCCCAGCAGAGACAGAAAGCAGTTCTGATGAGCAGCAGCAAGTGATTTGAGGTTTAAAAGCTCCGCAATGTCTTTCATATTTTTTCTCGTGTATTTTCCTGGAGGCCTTTATTTTTGTGTTATAATCCTGTCCTTTGAAATAAAAAATAAAAGAAGGAAGTAGATGTAGCGCCCTTAGTGCAAATGGTTAAACTAAATGCTAATTTGAGGTGTAGGTGAAACTCCTGTGACCTGGAGAGTTTGTGCTGTAGATGGAAGAACTAAATTTGCAGTGTTACATGAAAAGAGATACTCATTCATTTGCCTTCATATATCTCAAGAATGAGCTATGGTTTTCTCATCCAGTGAAGAAAAACATGCTTGCATGTGAGTCTGTTTGGGAAAAATACAATTTTTATGAGTCATATTTTTACATTTAAAGGAAGAAATGTTTAATCTTGTGAAAAGGAATGTTCTTTTATTTAGATTACTAACAATGAATATGAGAACTGGAATTAGAATATAGGCACTGCCTCAGATTTACTAAAATGCTAACATTTGAGCGTCTTTGCAAGCAAGTAGAGGAAGCTTCTTTCCCTCCACTCTTGTAGTGAAAAAGGCGCAGGCAGATGAGTTATGCAGCTCGCTGTACAACAGTTCCTCCATTTCTTCTAGATTTCTGGATCACTTCTCTACTGCTATAAAGAACTTGTACTGTAAATGTCACCTGTGTGTCTCAGGAAATCAGTGTCCTCCTCAGAGACAGTTCTCAAGAGATCTTCCTCCTGTAACATTTAGTGCTGTCTTTCATGTTTTAAAAAGGATGTCAAAGTCATAATTAACATCAGTTGAGCTGCCTCAATTATGTCCATCCATCTTTAGACCCAAACCAAGCCCACCTGACAATCCTAGCCTGGGAGGTTAACCAAGGGAAGGCCAGAGAAGATAGATAGGCCTGCCTGAGGTTAGAGCCTGAGCAATACAGCTCAGACTACTGAGCACCAAACACTACCTTCCCAACTGTCTTACTCAGCCCAGCCCGACCCACAACTTCTCTTGATGAGGGTACTGAGATAATTAAGAAAAAATATTTTAGATATCCGATATGTTAGATATGTTAGATAGAGACTGATCTATTGTCAGGAAAGTAACTGGGGTTGCTTTTTATATTGTGGGAAGGCATATAATGATAAGTGAAATGTATGAACAAAGTGGGAGGAGGGGAAGTTTTGAAAAATAAAGAGCTTTCTGAAGGAAAAAGTAAAGGAGACATTAGTTTGTATTTTGGGTCTCTTTGCTGATTCTCTGTAAACCTGCTTCCTGTATCTGCAGGAGTTGGCTCCATACTAGACAACTGTGTTCAAGAAGGATCCAGGATGTGCAACACACCTCTCTGTACCTGAAATCTGGAACATAAAGGAAGTGAAGGGCTGCTCAGTTACCAGGTAGAGGAGGTCTGACCATGGAGGTCTGTGCTTGGGTAATGGGTGGCCTTATTTATAGAGCTGGGATATAGGACAAGCTGTGTCTCAGGCAGATCACACTAACCCAGATGGTGCTGGTGTGACTGCAACTTGAGTTTCTGGGGCACATCAACAGTCCGTAGGACTTTGAGTACACTGAGAAATAGGCAACGCAAGTGCTCATAGCATAACAGTAATCCCTTGTATCTACACTTCTACAACTTCGAATATAAGGACAAATACAATGATATTGGAAGAAAAACAGACTGTAAATAGCAGGTGAGTCTCTCCACATGGTTCTATGTTGTTATGCCATTGACACAGAAAGGTACTTCTTCCTTCCTTTCTTTATAACTTTGCATGAATAGGATAAACTTTTCATACTTACCCACTGCACATAATTCAGACAAACTCACCCAAGTATGGGAAACTGACAGTCAAGCCCTTGCTCTAACATGAATTGTAAAAACCATGAGTCTATTTGGCCTGTGCCTGCCCAGTTTGCATACCTATGCTCAAATGGCCTTTGACATGCCCTGCTCCTGCCTCTGCCTGCCATCAAGTTAAAAATATCCAGGATGAATCAGCTGACTTCCCTATAGCTTTCAGCATGGGCTGCGCAATTGCTTTGAAAGGCCTACATCTGAGTTCTTCCATGTTAGTTTGATAAAGTGATAGGTGAAAAGTTGAGGACTTCCCTGCTCTGTTGAAGCAAATTGCTAGAGATAATAGTACTGTTGTTGGAAGTGTTGCTTTTCCAATTAAGAGAGGCCCGGGATGTATCATTCCTATTCTACTCTAGTCTTTAAAACACTGATTATGTGACTTTACAAGATTTATCAATGACAAATTGTGCTGTTAGAAACATGGGGAAAAAATGACTTTACAAAATTGCTTACCTGTTGTCATTGGCTGGACTCGGTTACTAACAGAATCACTAAATGTGTCATTTAGTGACAATAACCATACACATTGGATAAATGACTTGTTTCTTATTTGATAATAGCTAACCTTTACAATAGCCCAGACTGATGAGCAACCAAAATGCTTTTCAAATCCAAAAGAAAGTTTGTGACCTATAATCCTTTCCAAAAGAGAAAGAGAATTGTTCTTGAAGTAATAAAATCATGCAAAAGTGAACTATGTATAATACAATAAAATTATGAATCTAACCCAGGTGTAGTGCCACACACCTATAATCCCAGCAGTCTGGGAGACTGAGAGAGGAAGATTTCAAGTTCAAGCTCAGCCTGGGCAATTTAGCAACTAAGTAAGACCCTGCCTAAAAAATAAGTAAAAAGGCTGAGGATGTAGCTCAGTGCAAAAGTCTGGAGTTCAGTCTTTAGTACTGAAAAAAATTATGAATTAGGTTAAACTGTGGACTGAACTCATTGATCTGTTTTAAGTAAACCTCTGAGTCCCTAGATTAATTTCTATTTAGTGGTTTTTCTACTGTTATCCTCAGAGCCCTGCATACTCAAAGATTCTTCTCGGTGGCTCATGAGGTCCAAATGGTTTTCATAATAATACTTCCATGTTTTTGGTCTTTTCTGTTGACATTTCCACCAACTGCACCAAAGCAGATGTGTGTACCTGAGCAGGAATCAAGGCAATACCACTAAACCCTGCTATCATCCGTTGCCTTCTTCAGCACTATATTATTGCAGTTTAAAAAAAAATTATGCCGCTCTCCTCTAAATTATCCAGATATTGCAGGAATACATGGTTGATCTTATTAAGCTTTTATATTTGAGTAAGTCTTCTTTTGAAATTATATGAAACAAAATACTTCAATGTGTAACATCAAGCTTTCCTATTGTAATTGAAATATAAAAAGTATCTTAAAAATGTGTCTATTTACTTGAGTTCTAGGTTAAAACAGATCTTTTTAAAGGAGCACCATTTTTTATTGAAAGACTAATAAATTATAGTTATTCATATTTGGGTTATTAGCAGATATTTTCTGAAAATGAACAAAGTCAGCCTATCACTTCAAGGAAAATAGCTGGATGGAATTTGCTGCCAATCATAGAATTTACACTTTCAAGTAAAATAAAATGCTTAAACTACTATCTGCCTCTGAGAGCTTGACAGCTTTCCAGTATTTTAATATATTTTCTGACCAGTTTAGTGGTGATGTTAATGAGTGTTATTTTTTGATACAGTGTAATAAAATTTTTTGATATAGTGTAATAAAATTTAGAAGAGTTTTGTAAGCCAGTGGCTTATATTTCCCTAATGAATGATGTATGATGTTATACAACCCTGTAGGGATAAAAGTTCCTTCAAAGGGCAAAATAAACCAATGAGTTTAGTGTCACAGAGGATAAAATTTCTCTGATATATTTCGTTTTTCATACTGGAACTGATAGCAAAGAAATGACTACACACCAAGTTGTGATATAGTGTAATGATTATATGAAAAAAAGCATTCAAACCCTCCTCCCTTTTCTAACTACATAGCTACATGAGGCAGGATTTTATTTGTATATTTCAACCAAAACACATCATAATCTATCAAACAGAAACTAGTATGAGAATCCAGCTGTCTTTTAATCAGATTTCTTTTCGTTTTAGAAAATACAAGTATTTCCATAAACTATGTTAGTTATGCTATCATGTAATAGGTTTATTATTGTGTCAATTATAAGTAGATAATTTTTAAAAATTTAAGTTTAACATTCTAGTATGGTAAATATCCATAGATATAACCCACATAAACAAAAGTTCTTTGAGTTCTTTAGTAATCTTTTAAAGCACAAAGAGGCCCTAAGATCAAAATATTTCAGAACCACTATTTTATTTTAAGAACTGGGTAGAATTCACTTCTATCATAGCCATTATTGGCAACCAAAAAGCAAAGAAGAGAAGAGGAGAAGTGAGGAGAAGAGAGGAGATGAGAGAAGAGGAAAGGAGAGGAGAAGAGAGGAGAAAGACAGGAGAGGAGAGGAGAGGAGGGGCCTTACATTTGTGTTGAAATTAGAGGCATGCTGTCCATTATTATTCCTATACAGAAGCATTTTTTAAAACTGGTCACATGATATCTGTTCAATGAAGTGTGAATAGCAATCATTTGAAAGATACTTATTGAAGATGGGAAAAAAAACATCAATAGTCAAGATCACATCACATTTAGGCATTTTGTAATCTTGATGGCCTTTAATTCAATGGATGATCAAATTGTAGTATGGAAGTAGAAGTGGTTTTTATTTCAGTAATAAAAAGTTTGAAGACTGAAGATGTATCTTGTCTCAACTCTCATCCTCCATTTCTGATTATGACTTTATTTGACCTCGGACATACAAATTCCCACCAGGCCCACAGAAAAAGTAGGTGTTGATTTCTTGGCATGCACTTTAGTTATGCTGACCTGTAAGGTACTTTAAGTCAGCTCTCAGTCTCCACCAGTCTTAGTTGATGCTTTTCTTCCCCCCTCATTCATCTGCTATCTCTTGCTCTGTGTGTCAGCCATGCTATAATTTCCCTCAATGCACTGTTTCCTCACATGTCTTGGGATTTCTGAATCTCCTATTTCTGCACCTGAAATGCTTTTGCTCCTTCTTATCCAACACATTTTCACATATACAAGATGAGAAATAAATTTGTCTCTAGTGAGAAACCTTTTTTCCCATTTACATAGACATTCAACAAATGAGAGTAACTAGGCAGGCAGTGATCAGGCATGGTCTCTGTGTTCATATAAGCTACATACGGAAAATTGTCACGATCACTATGAACGCCTCTGTAGGAAAGATTCTAGAAGCTGTGAGACTCTGTAAGAAGAGGATTTGGCAGGGAGGTTGGGGAAGGCTCACATGACGGAAATAATATTTGCTCTGAGCACCGAATAATAGCAAGGATACACAGGAGAGGAGGGCAGGAAATTGTTCTCAAAGGAAGGGACCTCATGGCAGGAAGTGTCTGAGTAACAGGGACTGGAGAAGAGCACCGTATCTGGGGTACAGTGAGTGAGCGGGAGCATGGAACACATAACTTAGAGGATATAGCACCCAAACAAGGCTGGATCCTGTCAGCATGTCAATGAGTTTGTTTTTATCCCAAGAGATTTATGAACCCATCAAGATGGGAAGAATGGTGGGTTATTGTCAAATTTCCATTTTGAAAAGGTAACTGTGGTTTCTGTAGGGGAATAGGTTAGAAAGAGGCCAGAGTCAATTCAGGGAGATCAGTGATTCAGTTTGGTCAGTAGTCTGCCAGCTTAGTGTCGGTTGTTTGGATTAGGAATGTGAAAGGAGGCAGTGGATTTTAGGGGTGTTAGGCAATGAAATTGAAAGGATGACATGTAATGGGTAAGATCGGTGGAGTAAGGGAGAGACAGGTGTCAAGGTTGATATCTGGGATTCTAGCTTGTACAGCTCTAATGTGTGAAGGCCTATTAGAGGGCCTCAAAAGAGGTCCAGACTTGAGGGTTGCTCTTGACTCCCCAGGTAGAGGTAATGACTGCCGTAGCTGTCGCATCACAACTCTATCACACTGTGTTAATTTTACATGAGTATTTTGAGGGGAATTAATGACAATGTGTCTTTCACTCTAACAATTTTTAAAAATTCAAATACTCATCATAGTGTTCAGTCATGCCTCATAGTTCTCAGTCAAGCACGCTGGGATTTTGGCAATTGTTTGCTTCCATAAAGGACTTTGAATTTGGGACAAGTGGATGGAGAATGAATTTATAATTAGTTCCACTACAGCAGTGTTCAACACTGGCCATAGAAGTGGCCAGCTGCGATAGCAGTAGTGTTGAGCATGGGCAGCAGTTATGGTACCAGGGCCCGTGTTCTGTTGAGGTTATTTCTATAGCATAAACTTTGCTGGAAATCCAGCTGCTCAGCCTCCCTTTATGTCTACCCATTTTCTAAATTCTCTTCCATAACTTTTTGATTGCAGATAAACCGATGAGAATGATAATTACAGATAACATCTCCTGAGTGCTTTATATGAGCAGGCATTGCTTCCATTAGTTTGGGAATATTCAACCCTTTAATAACCTTTACAAGTGAGGTCCGTTATCTCAGCCCTCATTTGACAAATGAGAGTCTGAGCACAGAGTGGTTATGTAATCACCATTACAGACCCCACAGCTGGTAACTGATAAAGGCAAAATGGAGACCTCAGAGCCTGGCTCCCAAGCCAGTCTTTTTACCCAGAATGGATTCTGCGGCTTGTAACTGAGAGTCTTGACGTACATTTGGTTTTGTGGTCTCTTTCCCCCTTAAGCCCTGAATATATTAAAGTCAAACACTGAGTATCATTTGCTGTCTGTACCTAACCCCATCCACATGCAGTCGGCACTCACAGTACCCAGGGTGGCAGCACAGCAATTCTCCCATGATTCAACTCTCTCATTCTTCGCAAGCATCCATATCCCCGTCACCTACCCCACCCTCAGCCTAACTGCTGCCTGGGCTGGGGTCCCCAGCACCACCCAAAGCTCTGGTAAGCATGATCTCTGCTCTGTGGCACTGTCAACCTAGGGCTGCAGGTGCCAAAGCCGGCATGAAAGCTCCTATTGTACCACAGCCCTGCAAGGAATCCATGTGGAGGTTTCTGTGGGGACAAGGGAATGCTGAAAGCCAGCTGACAACACAACAGCACAAAGTGAAGTTATGCGGTTTCTGTGTCCTGAAAGTGGGGGAGCCCGTTTGTTCAGAGCAGCTGCAGCAGCTAGGAAATCTTGTGGTGTCTGCATTCTAAGCAAGCAAAGCTCTGTGCACCCACAACCAGTAGAGTGGCAGCCCCTAAGGGGACATTGCCCTTTCTGTGGGGCTTCCTGGTGCAGGTGGGGCCTTTCAGCACTGAAATGGTAAGGGTTAACAAGGCTGAATTTGGGATGAAGACTCTTGGACTGAGAAGCTCCTTGGAAGACAGGGGCTGGAATCTGGCCTGGGGTTACTGGGGCTTCCAGGCTACTGTGTGGGACCTTGTACGGCATGGTCGCTCTGAAGCTTCATTACCAGAGAGTTGGTGTACGGCTGCAATCTTTCCCTGATATTCTTGGGTAATCTGTGACTAAAAGCCATTCAGACTAGGTTACAGAGGCAGATTGTCCTTGGCAAAAAATCTTTGTGAAATCTGTGGGGTCTCCTTACTTTAACCCAGAGACAAAAAGCAGTTCTGAGCTGCCCCTGAATTCTACTTCTCTTCCTAAGACAAGGAGCGAGAGTGCACAGCACCTCTGATTGCAGAGCCATTTTCATGTGTGTGGTGCTCTCTGCTGGCAGCTGTAACCTGCTTCTTCCCTGGATCAGGGCACCTCTGTAATCTCTGAAGTTCTCCTTCCAAGTCCTTGGACCATAAAAAGCAGCTTAGAGGAGATCTGACCACCAGTCAGTGTCTACACCCATCTCCGGCTAGCATGGATCCTTGCTATAGTAGAAATGGAAATTAAAACTAGAGCACAAATTTAAGGGAAAAAAAGGTTTAATTGGAAAACTAGAGAGAAAATAAGAAAGTGCTCCAGTTTAATCAGCCAGCTGAATAGGTGTATTCTGAAACAGGGGTTCAGCGTGCGTGCACACACACACACACACACACACACACACACACACATACACACGCATAGTAAAAATGTACAGACAACTTTCAACGATTAGCTGGCTGAGATCCATCTGGTCATAGTCCTGGTGTCACAGCTCTGGATCTTTATGCCCGAGGGATGTGTTTGTTCCTAGGAAAGGACTGTCTCTCTTTGTGGTGGTCTCAGGCATGTGGAGCTTTGCTTTTCCTAGAATCCAGGTGATCTGATTTAAAACAGTGGCTAGAGACCTCTGGGTAAAGTGGATTGGCCCTGTAAACCTCTTCAGTTGATATCCTTTGCTTTTTATACTTTCTGGTACCTTTAACAGTTTGAGCCATATATTTGTAACATATATTGAGTACATAAGTAAATATATACATTAATTTAATAATAAAATAACTTAGAAGTGTAAAATTAAAAATAATATTGAGAATGAAAGGAAACTTATTTTCTCTTCCTATTACAACATGATAGAGAGTCAACAATAACTCAGGGGGCATGGGGATTTAGCTCAGTGGCACAGCACCTGCCTGGCAAGCTTGAGGTCATGAGTTCGATTCCTGGTACAGAAAAAAAAAAACAAAAACAATAACTGAGGGCCAGGCTGTCCAAGTTCACATTCTGCATCTGCCACTAACTCGGACAACTCTGCATTCTCTCTGTGCCTCTGCGGGTCACCTTCAAGATCAGTTAAATAGGTTAATGGGTTAAAAGAGGTTTTTGGCATATACAGTGCTAGCTGCTAGTGACTATCATTACCTAAAATTAAAAACCTAACCTCATTCAACAGTGAATACATATCATGCATTTACCAGACACCTGCATTCTAAGGCTCTGAAGATAAAGCCGTATCTCCAGCTTTTGCCTTCATGGAACAGTTAACTTTGTAGGGACCAAGAGAGATCACCGCTTGGGGTGAGAAAATAAAAGGGCATGATACAGCAGGAGAATAAGTGACAAGAAAGAATACAGGCTGAGAGCTGTATGTGTCTCCTGACACATTTCATCATAGGCAATGCTGAGTTTTCATAAATTACACAGTGTAGAATCCTAATTCATCATCTCAGCATTTATACAAGTCCCTCTATAAGTTATTAACACATAGAGAAAAGTAAAAATAACTTAATTATTTAAATATCTTACATGAAACATAACCACAAAATTCACTTTTCAAGAAGAAAAGGTTGCTCATACCAGTGCATTTTGAAGCCCGAAAAGAATCTAAAAGAATTCTGGAGGTTGACTCAACAGGCTTTGTGGTAATGAATCCTTTCGGGCTCATTCCCTTTCTGTGTGACTCAGCAGCTGAGAAAGCACTGTGGTGCTAACCTGTCTCTGCTCACATGGGGGAACATGTGAAGAGCTTCTTAATAGCCTGGTGGATCTAACAGAGACACACACTCCTTAACTTCACATCCAATATTCCAGGGCATGCTTCCTAAGGCTTGAGAAATGGGCATGAACTTCAAAGAGAAGATGGGAAATCAGGCAGAAAAGGAAAGTTTTGTCGAAGATGACGTCCTCTAATAGAAGACTCTGACAGTCTGCATGCAGGTGGCCTCTGGTGTCACATGATTCACCTGTCCCTCAGCCTTCCCCGGCCTTGTTCCTCTCTTAAGTCACTGAATGCTCATCAGGAAGTACTGTAACTGACCGGTCCGTTCTCTGCCCCTCTTTGTTCCGATAGGGCCTCTTTGAGAAACACTAAAGGGTTTTCTCCATGGTACACAAAAAGTGTCCCTAATTGAAGCTCTCATCTGCAGCAAAGCAGAGCATAGTGAGGACAGCTCTGGTAGGCGCATACTAATGATGCTACTTTGAGAAAATTTCAAAGTACCACTCTGTTCTAGTTTCTGTTACAGGAGAGAAAAATAAGATGAACCAAGCCTGGTGGTGCACAACTGTAATGCCAACAGTCTGGGAGGCTGAGGCAGAAGCATCACAGGTTCAGGCCCAGTGTGGGGAACTTAGAAACTTAGTGAGACCCTGTCTCAAAATAAGAAACAATAAATAAAAAGGGCTGCAGTTGTAGTTTAGGGAAGAAGCCTAGTTTCAATCCCTAGTATTAGACACACACACAAAGCTAAACAAAGCAAAAACAAAACAGAGCCCACCTTTTTTCTGCAGAAATAGGTAAGAGCAAAATTTTTTGTCTCTTTTCTTCACTGTCGTGAATCAAGCAGTTAGAGTAGCCAGGAGGACATAGAAGGTGCTCCTTAAATACTTGTTGAATGAATGAGGACACAAAGTAATGATAACATCCACAAAGTAAGGGATGTTAAATTCACTTACCAGTTGAGGAAACTGAAGTCCCAAAAGATTATTAGACCTACCCCAGGCCACACAACTACAATGTACACCTGGCTCTGTGTGACGATGCAGCCTACCCTCCTGTCTTAATGTTGAGCGGAGTCAGATCAACACCTTCTGGGTTCTCCTTAGGACTACAAGAGCCGCATGGCCCCATAGGCCATGATACTGCACTTGGTTTAGTTTGTCTTTGCTGTCCTTTCATGGGATTGAGAATTTTTAAAACTGAGATGCCTGTGTTCTTTAGTTAATGTGTCTACCTCTCCTCTTCTTCCCTTCGTATGCCTCTCTACACAGAAAAGATACAGTACCAAGCAAGAGGGACAGCACCTGTGGAGCAAGGGAAGGGAATGAGTATTTGTAGGAGTCTCTGCACTGTATCGACATTACTAACTTAGCATGCAGGAGAAGGATGATGCAAAATCTGTAATAGCGAGGGTTTGTTTTGATCATTGATGAATACTAAGCACCTAGAATATTACCTAGAGCTCAGAAAACATTTGTTAAGTGAATGAAGCGCATGAGAACAGATAAAACAGAAGAAAGGAAGATGGGGAGGTGCAGCAGAGAAGGAAAATGTTATGTATAAAAGTAGGCTGTAAAGATTGAGAGGTGGTGAATTATTTTTCTTCAGTTTCCTGAAAGTTGGGTATTACTGGCACAAAGGAAATAAACTGACCTAAAGAAAATTTTCAACTTGAATTTGTATACCTTGGCTTATCTTTTTTTTTTTTTTTTTTTTTTTTTGGTTTTTCTCCGGTACCGGGAACTGAACTCACGACCTTGCGCTTGCCAGGCAGGCGCTTTGCCGCTGAGCTAAATCCCCAGACCTTGGCTTATCTTACTGCTGTAGCTGAAATAGCCACATAAATATTCACTTTTCACACAATGAAATTTTTTGCCACTCATTGGTGAGCAACAGAGGAAGGGATCACAAAGACAACTCATGGAAAGGGAGTCGAATTCCCTTAATGCTGTTCTGATGGGTGACTCTGAATCATCGTCATAGATTTTGATATGTTAGACATAAATAGCATGATCAGTAGGAAGTTTGCTCAATTTCTAAGAAAATTATTTACCGAAGTTTTTGTTGTGTTTCTTTGGTATCCATGGCTGGTTGCAATCTTGCTGCATGACTTTTATCCTTGCAGGCCACTCCCTGAATTAGAATAGCTAATTCTGGCTCTCAGTCCCATAGAGGTTAACTGTCTTGTAAGCTCAACAGACCAAGGAGAATCTGAATATAAAGTGCCAGGCATTTTCAATTCATTGAGAATTCAAAGGACATAGGCAACAGATCAATTTATTTTTGAACAGAAAGTATTGCCAGATTCAGACTTTACCTTCTACAACTGACAACCAGAACAATTTTCTCCTGCCTCTAAAGAATGGAGAGTTTAAGAAAAACAGAGCAGGTAGTGGATAGAGGAGGGAGGTACTGTGAGCTCCAATCTCAGCTCCGATCTGAACTCCCTGTGACTCCCACATAGGTTCATACATTTTTCCTGGAAATAAGTAGGGCTGTTGGAAAGCAAGAACACACAGAGCCCAATCCACAGGAAAATACATTTCTCATTGTTGGCTTGATTTCTTCAGTGATCACCATGAGTTTCGGCATTTGTTAAGTCCTACAGATCTACCAGTTGAGGTAGTAAACAGGTAATAAAGTGTGATGATTCATAAAGTATGGTAATAGATCAGTCTCATTAGTCTTTTCAATGGAGAATGAAGAAGATACAGTGGATAGGTAAGTAATTTAATCCATCACAAAGACCCACAGTTCAACTGGAAATAGGCAGTTTATTTCTTTTAATTTTATGTCTACAATTATTTATAATTGTAGACAATTAATCACAGGTGATTTACTGAAAAGATCCATGCTTGCTGACAACTACTTTGCTTGAAAATATGCCCTGTGCTCCCATTTCAAATATTGCATCAGTGAAAAAGAAAGAAAACATTTCATTGAAAATTCCCTGGTGCTTTCTACTCCATTATACCGTGATTAATTTTCTTCATGAAGAACAAGGTGTCACCAAAATTTCAAAAATATTTTCCAAAATTGAAAGAATAATTTTTCTGAGGCTTTTCAGCTTGAGTAACCCAAACTAACTTCCAATTCATTTTATGTAACTTGGGGAGTACCTTTCTCTGATTTTTCTTATTAGAGAAAAATTGTTTCCAATTTTTGCCAAACTGATTTTGATATTATAGGCTGAAAATTGAGGTACTGCAAAATCAAGTAATGCTTGGCAGTAGAGCCAAGCAGGCATGACTTCCAGTAATTTAAGTTACAGAATGCCTTCTAGGGCTGCATTAATGACAAGTAAATAAGAACTTGTTTTTAGAACAAATATTCCAGGACCATCCTAAGCTTTCTGAGGATTCTCACTCAATTCTATTTTTCTTTCTTCATTATCCTTTACTGTGTGGAGATAATTAATAATACAATCTGCTATTCATTTTATCAGACCTTTAAATGGTAAGATGACAATATTTTTCTCTCCCGCTTGGGCATAAGTACTTCTGCATTGATGACATTTTGGTAGTAGTAAAAAACAAAATTCTCATAAGTAGTCCTGTTCTATCATAATCTATCTGAGTTTTCTCTCATAACCTATCCAGAGAGTTTTGAATAATCCACAATTTTTAAATATGCTTTTTCCCTAATTTATACTGTTCCAGAGGGAAATTAAATAAGTGACACCATGTTTTACTGTATGGTAAAGATAGAGCCATTGAATACAATTTTAGAAATCTGAAATGTGCATTTAAATAAATTCAATAAGCTTAAGCAACATTAACCCAGAAGGAGGTCTTCTGATGGTTGCCCAAGTTTCTTGTTCAGATGGTTCCTGCTTAAGAATTTTATTAATAGCTGTGAACATAAAAGATATATTTATGGAGCATGCAAGAAGTAGGATAAGTTCAGCCTGGAAAAGAGAAGACTCACAGAAATATTGTAGTCTTATTCAATACTTTATATATATATTTTTTGAGGCAGGGGCTTAGTGTCTGTGGTTGCTTTGATATCTTGAATTAATCAGAAATGTTTATAGGAATTTCCATTACATAAAAACATTACAGTGTGTCCCTGCCTACTTCATTCACTAGATCCTGCACCTTGCAACTTCCAGTTCTTCTCCAAAGTCAAAATGGTGATGAAAGATAAGCATTTTAAATAGATTCAGAACACTGGGGCAGCCATGCCTGCACAACTAAAGAGACTCACGAAAGAGGACTTCTAGAACTGCTTTGGCAAGAATCAAGAATTATGGGATAATTGTGTCCAAAACAATGGGAGAGTATTTTGAGGTGGCATAATCAGAATGTGCCTTTTACTATAATATATTTTAAAAAATATAAACATTGACTTCATGTTTTGATCACACCTTGTAAAGATGGTCCTGAGCCCACTTGAGTTTTATACTGTTTCAATCATTAAATAAATATGTTGCATTGGATAAAAAAAAGTGACACCAAAACTCAATTAGAGAGAAACAATTAAAATTCTGGTTTTCCATAGCACAGTAGGGTAATTACTGATTATATGATCTGTGCTATATTTCAAAATAACTAGTAGAGTATGGAAGTTCCCAACAGATAGAGGTGATTAATGTTTGAGGAAATGGAAGAGCTTAATACACTGACCTGATCATTACACATTGTATAAATGCATCATTTTATCCTATTGTACTTCATAAAGATGTATAAATATTACATCTCAACAAAAGTAATAATAAAAAGTTATACTCAATGCCATATTTACTTGGGGAATGCACATACATGAATACACAAAACAATCTTTTAAATGTCTACCTAATGAATACACTTATTTTTAATGCAAATGGCCTTGAAGTTACAAAGTGGAAAACAAGTGATATCATTTCATATACATATAAGTTCATTGATGTCTGTGCACATATGAATCAGAAATAAATTTAATTTTGATTTGTCTTGTTTTACTGATTAATAGAAGAAAAAATTAAACTGTAGCTCTGAGTTTATCTAAATTTCAAGTCATTCTAAATTAAATTTCCTTCAATTATTTGATCAAAATTCTTACAACAAACAAGTGGCTCTTTACAGTTCTGTTGAGGATGGGAAGATAGCAAAAAAGGGGGATAAACATTACAAAAGAATTTCAAGGTGATTCAAGAAAGTTTATGTTTTGCCTTCCACATGCTGTCATAACCCTTCTAATAATGGCAACTACAGTAACAGGATGATGACCCAGGCCCAGTGAGTCTCGCCTCTGAAAACCCTGGGGCTGTGGGCTCCAACAGAAAGACTGCAAGACTGTGCCTTCCTGTCTGCTTTGGATTCACTAGTCATATCATGGCCTACCTTTGCAAGAAGATATTTTATTAACTGTCAATGTATTTCACTGATTAATAATGAAATACTCCTAAGGCAAAAAGAAGTCCATCTTGTAAAGAAGTAATTAACAACAAAGAAAGAAAGAAATAGAGATACCTGTAGAGTTTTTATTTATTTATTTATTTATTTTTGGTTTTTCTCCAGTACCGGGAATCAAACTCATGACCTTGCGCTTGCCAGGCAGGCACTGTGCCACTGAGCTAAATCCCCAGCCCCACCTGTAGGGTTTTTAAAAAGCAGCTCAGATCTGTTTTAAAATGCAGGCTTTGTAGAGATGGAAAGGGAATCTGAGGATGGGGGAGACAGGTGGACAGAAAGGGGAAGGGGAGGCAAAAGTGTTTGAGATAAAATATGTGTATGAACCAAATTCCCAAGATGAATGTGATTATTGGTTATCACAAACATATACTAACAAGAAAAGAATCTAGTAAAACAAATAAAATTTCAGATAACAATGGACATTTTCCTCACCATCTAGAAGTTACCCAAATGCAACAGGGGAACAAAACTTAGACACACTTACTCCATATTTGATTAAAGAAACAGACTTTTGAAACTCAGAACTGCAGAAGTAGGAGGGAAGGCTACTCCAAAGCTCATTTCCCACAACAGGAGTGGGGCAATGAGGTAGTAGCAGGAACCTTCCTGGATTTTCTTTGGTAGGCAATATTATTTTCCTACTACTACTACTATGACTACTACCACCACCACCACCACCAATAATAATAATAATAGTAAAAGAAAGAGAGAAAGAAAGAAAGAAAGAAAGAAAGAAAGAAAGAAAGGAAGGAAGAAAGAAAGAAGTGGATCAAAGGGTGGATGGAGAGGAGAGGGAAGGGAAGAAGGGAAAAGGGATGATAAAAACAATTAAGATGTGTTATGTATATGTAGCAACTGCATACAAGGAATGTAAGCATTATATACTATACACATGTATTAATAAACTAATATACATAGTAACACACACATATATGACAATAGGATTCACACAGAAAAGCATATTTTCAGGAAGTGTTTTGTAGGAGAAGAAAATTTTTATTGGACTGTATTTCCACAAGGTGGTTCTCAGTTTACTGAGCAAGTTAAAGGCTAAAAGTATTTACTTTCTCACACAAAGCTCATATTGAATAGATAAAAATTGTATTGCCATGAAATTTAAGAATAAAATTGAGGACATCAACATCTCTCAGTGTGGCTGAATTGATACTTCGTCTTACACTCCCACTGGAAACAACTGGATATGGTAAACATATATTTAAATCAGTCAATGATGTAACAAGAACGTATGAAATTCTCCGATACCAAATTCCCACAGTGGGACTCTACAGAGGTAAGTGGTTCACTGAAGCCAAGGTCTACTTTGAAAGACTTGGAAGAATGACTTTATTTTTCACAGGCTCCCAGGTTGAGCGGAAAAGACAGAAAGTCTAGAACTGCCTCAGACAGTGGGTTTCATGAAGGACTTACCCCTGTAAGCATGGCGCCTCAAATAGTGTGGCATCAGTGTAAATATGAACTAGTAAAAATATGCTATGCAGTCATTGCAACAGTAATTGAAATCTCCTTTCTGTAGAGCTGAGAAAGAAATAAATTGAAGAAACAAATGAAATCTTCTGTGGTCATTAATCATGACTTTTTTATTTTAAAGAGAATAAAAAGGAACGTTAAAAATGATGCAGAATTTCAAAACAAGATGATAGGAAATCACCAATAGTTATTATATTGCATATTGTTATCTTCAAAGTAGTTGTTCAGGTTATCAGTTATGTGTGTGAAAAATTGATCAAGGAAATTAAGCATTAACTGTTCCTTTCAGTAAACCAACACAAATTAGTAGTAAAATATCTTAGCTATCTTGTTGTGTATATATATTTTTCCCTTCCTTTTTTTTTTTCATTTCTCCTTTCCTTCACCCCAGTTGTTCTTTCCTCTTAGCAGTTTCTTTCCCGTTCACAATATCTATTGTACCTTTTGGATTTTATTTACTCCTTCAGTAATTGTGATATGGTAACTTAACTTGAGTAAGAACCAGGTAACTAGTAAAGCTCTGGATTTGTCTGTGAATTATTGACACCTTGGCTAACAAACTGAGGAAGGAGGATGCACCCCAGGTGGGGGTAGCACCAACAGGTAGGCTTGTAGCTTGGGCAGAACAAAAGGAAAAGAAGAGGAATGTGTGTTTTTTGCAGAAACTCAGGTCTTCGCCATTGCCTCGGGACACTGGTCCCCAGTTTCCTCAGCCTTCCTTCACAGACTCTTTGCCCTGCCAGACACAGACTTTCACTGGTGGCTCCACAGTGAGTTTCCAGGAATTCAACCTTGACTGTTCCTAGATTCTCTGGCTTTCCACTGTGCAGTCATTTTGGATCCTTCTGCCTCTGATTCCACAGGCGGTTACTGTGACTCTACTTCTGATCCTGTTAGCCTAATTAATCTTTCTGTATAATTATACATACATCTTATATTGTTGCTGTTTCTCTAGAGAACTCTGACTGGGATACATCTTCCTTAAGATTCCATGATTACAAAAACCCCTCTTGTGGGTTTGAAGCTCTTGTTCATAATTATGTGTGTGACCTAAAAACTTAACCTATTGGTTCTCAATATATTGTCTCTGATAAGAACTGCATCAAATCTGTAGGTCACACTGGGCAGGATGGATGTTTTAACAGTATTAATTCTTCAAATTCATGAACATGGGCTATTGTTCCATTTATTTGTGGCACACTGAATTTCTTTCATCAGTGTTCAGCAGTTTTCAAAATACAAATCTTTCTACTCCTTGGTGAAATTTACCTCTAAGTATTTTATTTTATTTTGCTATAATACATGGAATTCTCTTAAAGTCTTTTGCAGAGTATAGCATTAGTGTATGGAAATGCCATGGATTATTGCATGTCTACTTTGTATCCTGAAACTTTACTGAATCTGTTTATCATTTGTGATATTTATATATAACGAATTATTATTTGGTTAAAAAGAATGATAAATTTGAATCATTTGTAGGAAAATAGATGTGGCTTGAAACTACAATGTGAAATTATATTAAGTGAAATATCAGATGCACAAGTTTAAATATCAAATGATTTCTCTTGCTGAGAAACCCAAAGTATAAATAAAGAGCCAAATATAAGATAGGTAATGGAAAATAGGGAGATAGATCTTCTGCAAATGGAAAGAGAATCAAGAGATGATGGGGTGAAGAAGTAAAAAAAATTAAGATGTATTATGTACATATAGCAATTACCCATGAAGAATGTAATCATTATGTACTTCAAACATGAACTAATAAAAAGAAAAGCTAGTACTAATAAAAATAAAACATTTTTATCACTACAAAAGTAAAAATCTATTATGTCAGCAGAAAAATCATCTGACAAATTGTGCCTATATTTGATTTCAAAGAAGTCCTTATTCAATAGTAAGGAAAGAGAATGTTCTTAAAAGGACACCAAGAAGACAAAAGCCTCCAGTAAATACCACACCTGATGATGACACATTGAAAGCATGCCTTCAAAATGAGAAATGGACAAGAGTATCCACTGTCTTCACTTCTGTTTATCTTTTCCTGTTTTCCCACAAGGGAAGAATAAGTTGAGCAAAGAAAAAAGGTATTGAAAAGAATGAAATAAAATGATAATCAGTCATAATTATCTATAGTAAAAACTCAAAACAAACTACAACTAAATTAACAGAAATGATAAGAGTTTAGTGAAGTTGGGAACAAAAAACTAATATTCATAGCCTTTAATAATAAGAAAATGCTTTAAAATATAATTTTAATAAGATCTACCTATAAAACAACAGAAAATGAAAATAAACCTGATAAAGTGTATATTTATGAGAAAACTTTATTGTCAGTAGAATAGCTAAATAAATGAAAGGATATAAAATGTAACATGTGCATATACTGGATTCTCAGTATCAAAAAGAAGTTAATTTTCTCCATGTATGTGTGATTGAAAATATTGTCTCATGCAAAATTCCAACTAGAGTTTGAAAAACTTGAAAATTAATTTGAAAATGTATGGGAGAACAGAGGACCAACAATAAGCAAAATACCCTTGAAGAAGAGTATGATGAGGTCTTACTATGAGAACAAAACAACAGTATCAAAGCTATAATAAGGAAAGCAATTTCACACTGGCCCAGTGGTAAATTGATTAGCGCTATCAAGATAAAGAGCCAAGATACAGATGTAATTGTATGTAGAAACCTGAGATTGTGTAGTGGCTCAGCCAGGGCAGCTCAGAAAGGACTGCTGGAATAAATGGCTATGTACATGGAAAACTGCAATCTTATATGAAAATAAATTTTAAGAGTTAAAGTGCAAAACTCTGAAACATTTAGAAAACATAGGACACAATCTGTAGGACCTCAGAGATGAATGGAAATAATTCTTAAAAATAAAAGAATAGAAAAGAAAGAAAGAAAATGTACAAAAGATATAGCAAAACTCGAGTACCAAAAAGGAAGTATGTGTTCTCCACTCTAGTGGAGCTTTCTATGCAGTTCTTAAATTTATGAATAGTCACCTCTTATCAGCCCCATATACTGCTCGTAACTATTCAAGATATGAGAGCATATCTTCTTCACATATGGAGTTTTGGGTCTATGTTTTCTCACTTAATATTGTGGCTTTATCATCAAAAAGTTTAAGTATTTTGTTAAAAGATAATACTTAGGAACACTATACAACTTCAAATACTCTTCAGCATATGTCTATTCATTTAATCATTCTCTTTCACTTAGTTAAATTATCATTTGTTTTGTTTCCTATCATTTTTAGGATCAGTTGATAGTGGAGGAGTACTAGCACAAAGAATTTGATAATTTTTAAGCTCTTCTTTCATACTATCCAATTACTTCCCAGAAAAGATGTTCTAATGTATGCCTTGTTGAACATTACATGAGAATTCCTATCAGATCCTGCCCTTTAATAAAATCTTAAACATTTCTGAAACATCTGTTACATATGGTAGTCATGGCTGCAAATGGAAAATGGAAGAGAAAAGAGGTGGTGACTCCTCTTCCTGTGAAGGATCTTGTGCTTCAGATGTTTTAGAATTAAAATCAATTCCACTCTTACAGATCCTAATGCCTCCCATCATAGCATAGGAACTCTCATGTTCCTCACGATCACTCGCGGTTTCTTGACGATGAGTATTATATCAGTGCACTCAGGACCCAGATGTGTCTTGATAAGGTTTTGATGTTTTGTTTCATTATTCTTTAGAAAGTTTTTCCTTGCCTGTCTATCACATGGTTTTATTTGGTATTAAGTATTAACATCAAATTTACTTTCCTATAAGAGAATATCACAAGTTTAAAATATCATCCAACAATAATTTTCTGGCTCCTAACTGAATAATTGTGAGTGATGAAAGTGGCTTTGTTTAGTATGACATAAAAATTAACGGGGAAACAGTCTATGTTGGAATACTGGGCACAGCAAGTTAGCTTTTAGGTTATTTTAGAGTTGTACGTCTCATTTCCTGGATACACCGGAAGGGCAGGAAGGAAAGACAAAAAAGGAAAGACAAGGGAAACATTTGCTCTAGCAAAATGAAGGAACCCTTCAGGGTCAGCTCCACAAAAAGTCAGGCAATGCTGTTCAAAGAGGCCATGAAAGAGATTCATGCTGGATAAAAATCTAAGTTTACCTCTCAGAACTTGGAATCAATAAACCATTGAAGATCTCACCCTCTAATGTAGACAAGAAAATACCACTGGGCATCTGCCTGCTCATCACCATGGAGATGTTATGATTAACATCTGGTTACAGGCAAGCAGAGCTTTTCATCAAGAGCGTGACCATGGTTTCACCCTTCTAATCTCAATAATATTTCATGGCTGTACTCCAGGGGCTTATAAATTTTGTTTGTATACTTCTCTTTTTATTTCCCTTTTGGAAATTAGGCTCTAATATATATAAGAGCAGATCTTTTAGATCTATATCAATTTTTGTCCTTTAATTTTACATGTGAATTTTTGGTGTCAGGGTGTGTTGTTGAAAAATGAAGGATGTTTCAATAACACTAAATGCCTGGATTACCTTGATCTTACTTAAAAGGAGATTCTTCATTATCCTTATTTTTAATGAATAGCAAATGTTATCTATTGCATGCCAGTTTATAAAACATTACAAGCAAATACCAGAACCCATTTCCTCTTTTTTGTTTGTTTTTGCTAAAAGACCCTATACTAAATTTGTTTTTTTTTTTGTTTATTGAAAATCATTTATATAAGAATGTTCATTTACTCCCTCATTAGGGAAACATTTCAGTTCACAATTCTGTAGGACTTTTTGTTCTACAGTTCTCTCTCTTTTTATACGATAAGTCTGAAAGCCTTGTGTGCAAGTGACTAAGCATTTGGGCCCAGCATCCTGTGTTAAGTACCAGATGTTTAAAAGAGAGTTTTCAGAAATGACAGCTGCCTGCCATCTTCAGATCTTGGGTCCTCTTGCCATCTTCAGATCTTGGGTCCTTCAGATAAGAAGCAAGTAAGGAGTTGATTTGCGACCTGGTTTCTCTATTGCTGGTTAGACTGTCTAGGGTACAAACCCTGTCATCAATAAATGAAGACATAATCTCCGGAGTCATTCATCTGAGAATCTGCTGAGCACTGTGCCCAGATCTGAACTGGAACATTGTTGCTTTCACCTGTTTTCTTGTTCTCCTATACCTTTATATAATGACATATCACAGATAAATATGATTTGTATTTTAATTTCAGATTCAGTCATGAGTATAGTTTAATTTTATAGCTTAGTATGCTGGTGAATATTTAATAATTGGCTGGGTGCAGCAGGGCAGCAGTTGAAAAGGCCTGATGAAGTTTGCCAGTTTCCTTGGTGTAAATACAGACCATTCCCAAGTTTTGCTGTGGCAAAGAGTACTCACACAACCATTCTGTTCTTCACTTGCAATCCTGAGATAGTAAACAGTTCATTATACAATAGCCTGTGTTAGACGATTTTACTTAACTATAGGCTAAAGTCAGTAGTCTATGCACATTTGAGGTAGGCAAGGCTGACTTATGGTGATCCAAAAGTTAAATGCATGAAATGCATTTTTTGACTTAGTATTTTCAATTTATGATGGAGGTGTTCAGATATAATCCCACTGTAAGTCAAAGAACATCTGCACTCCTATCATCCAATTTTAAACTGCCAAAGTAAAATCAATGAATACAGAATCGGAAAGAGACACATACAGTCAGCTCTTGCTGGTTGGGACTAGCTGGTTCCTCATTGATTCTGTATACTAGTGGCGTCATTTTTCAGTGCCAGATATCACTGGCAACAGGTAGTTGTATTTTTATTCATTACAATGTAATGGTTGAAGGAAATGTGTTCCCATTTGTATTTTGATTACTTACTTTTGGTGTTCAGCTGCAATACAAGTTTTTGCTTTATAATTTAGCCTACTAAAGATCCAACTGTTCTAAACATTGAGAGAGGAATAAAATAGTTTCACTGATAAGAAGCAAGTCAATTCTGTTAACTTTGATAAGTATCTTTAGATGTATTAGGGTGGAATCATCTCATTTCAGTCCCACTAAAATTTTCCTTTAAAGAAAAATTTTTAGTTGGTTTGGAGTCAGGCACTGTGATATCTTCAGCTTCATCTTTTTTCTCAGCATTACTTTGGCTATTCTGGTTCTATATACTTTCATATAAATTCTAGGATTTTTTTCTATTTCTGCAAATAATGTCATTTTGATAGGGATTGCATTGAATCTGTAGATCACTTTGATTAGTATGGTTATTTTAACAATATTCATTCTTTCAATCTGTTGAAATGGATGGAGCTGGAGGACATCTTTTTAGAGGAAGTAAGCCATGCCTAGAAAGAAAATACCATCTGTTATTACTTATTTATGAAAATTTTAAAATAAATCAATCTCATGGAGTAGCAGTCATTAGAGACTGCACAATGTTGGGAGTAGGAAGGACAGAAAGAGTTTACATAGGGTACACCAAAACACAGTAGGATCAGAGGGATTAGTCCTAGTGTTCTATAGCCTAGCAAGGTTAGAGTAGTCTACCACAACCTATGATACCTTTAAAAGAACTAAAAAAGAGGAATCCAAAGGTTCTGAGCACGCAAAAATGATTAATGTTTGAGAGAAATGATAATTATTTCTTATTTGATCACCACATGCTATATACATGCATTATATTATTGTACTATACCCTGTAAATATTTACAAATATTATATGTCAATAAATAAATAAGGTTGAAATTTTTGTTCTCGTTAAGCAAAAATATTTCTTTGAATATTCTTTAATCTCTCTTATTTTTCCACTTACAATCAGGTGAATTCTGATACTGTCTAAGAGGTAATGTATAAAATTATGAGAGAGTGGATAGCTGTGTGGAACAGTGGCTACCTCCCACCAGGGTCTCAGTATACAGCTTCCCTAATGATAAAATCCCTAGGGGGAATGATGAATAATTTACCTTGTTCAGTTGGTTTTCACAGTTGTTCCTCTGTTGGAGAGGGGAGTGAAACAGCCAGAACGGCCATGACTGTGGCCTAATAATCCCAGTGCTGGTCACAGACACCAGCCAACCTTGGATGAAGGGACTTGGCATTTTCTTTTCATTCTCAGCTGCAGGGTCAGCTCATTTCAGCCAGTCTTTTCAGAGCTGACTCCAAACTTAGCTGGATTTGGACCAACTTTTTTCTTATTTTGGGAATGTCCCTTCTGTATCTTAATAGAGAAACATCCCTTTATCTTTGTTCAACATTTATTGATTTTGTGTCCCTTCTTTCTTTTTTTCTTCAGCTGCAATAACTGTATTTCTAATGTCTGATGGTGTATTGAAATGAACAGTTAATGCTTACAATTTTCTATGTTCTGATCGATTGTGCATGCTTGTGTTTGGTGGTCTGGACAACTGATTTGAAGGTAACAATATGCAATGGAATTACAATGGTGAACTCCTACCATCTTGTCCAGTGAAACTCTGTATTTTCTCTGCTGTTTTATTGAAGAATTATTTTCTTATTCTCTATAATGGTTGGAGCAATCTTTCGTTCTTACATCTGGTAATCTGAGCAATGTAGTTGAGGATAGGGATATGTAATGTAACAACCACTGTTGATTCGTATTATTTTGTCGTGAGACCCTGTATCACTTTGAATGTTCTTGCTTTGATTTATTTATGTTTGCAATACTGGTATGCTGCTACTGTTCTATTTCTTTGTTTGTTTGTTTCTCATTTACTACTCTTTTTACAATAAAAAAAAATCCTTTACTGATTTTATTCACACAACTTAACCAAACTTCCTTATCTTTTCTCACTGAAATATCCTCTGTCTGGAGGGTTATTTCAAGTGAACACAAAGCTGATAAATGGATCTATTTAAACTGCATTATTGTAAATGCCCATGCCTTTGCTGAAACTATTGAGGAGTGTCAATGGGTCTGATTACTTAAACTGTGACCCCACTTAGTCTAAACCAGTGGTGGCAAACTTTTTAGAACTTTCAGTGATACAACAACCCACTGTGGCATGTGTACCAGAGGTTCACACGGTCTAGACTATGGGCATTGGTAGTGCTTAGAAGGATTCAGCTGATACTCAAAATAGAAGAGACCCAGTGCAAACAAATACATGAGGTGCTTTAGCAAGCACTGAGGCCCTACGTGATCTCCATAAAGAGGGTCCCCTGTAAACTGAATAGCATGAGAGTTCATTTGGGAAAAGTAAGAGGGACTTGAGGAATGAATTTCTGGGCTGCTTAATGTTTTACTAACTGCCAGTATTTTTTCCTTAATTTTTGGTCTGATATTTAATCTGCTCACTTCCAGGCCTGACCTGTGCCCTCTTAACTGTGCTGAGCTGTGATTACTCACTGCATTTGACTTTATTTCTGGGATGTCAAAATCTTGTACTTCAGTCTGTAGGTTCCCCAGAGTCCTATGAGCTGGCTGTGGAACTTCAAAAAGTAAACAAAGAACAAAATTATAAGAAAACAAGTCTTCACACAAGCCTCTTGCCTCACTCTGGAAAAGACATACTTCACGTCTAGTCAGTGTCACATGTTGCAAAGAAGAAAGAGAAAATAATAAGAACTCATAAATCCTTCCTAGTTCTCACAAGGGTCTTGATAATTCTACTGTTAACACTGATTCCTGGAAAGAGTAGGCTGACCACTTACCCTGCTGATATTGTCTCTACTTGAGAGTTTAGGAGAAATTCATGATAAGATTAACTAGGAAATTCAAATACTGTCCAGTGTAAGGGATAATTGAGTAAGGTATGGAAATGTAACCTGGGAGAATCAGTCAGTTGTACTTTTGTTGAACACTTATGTTTCCCCAAAGAGCACTAAGGCTCGTCCCAAAGATCTACAACATCTGGATCTATTCTTTGCTTTTTATTTATTACATAGTTGAAGGCCACGCACCTGAGTTCCTGGTCTCACTGACTGTGAACAATCTGACCGTGAGATATTGTTTAATCCAGTATAGTAGAGTGAACATCTCAGTAAACCTTTTAAATCCACAATGGCAGAGAAATCAGTAAGAATTTAGACCATCCGATGATCTAGGATGGCAGACAACCTGAGACAAGATACACTTGTATAGTAGTCTCCCATCCTTCACCATCTGGTTCTCTCTGGAATCATCCCTTTCATAGTTCAGGGAGTTTAAAAGTAAGAATTCTTCATGTTATATAAATTGAGATACAGATAGTTTTTCTAGAACAAAGTTGTTTACACTAGGTTTCAGGGGGAATTATTAACATTAAGTCTTTGCTGTGGTTTACTTGGAGAATGGAAGGGTACCTTTGTAAAGTAGGAACTGCCACTTTTCAACAAATACAGACAATGTATGCTGTCTTGGATCCCAGAGAAGGCATTCTGAGATGTTGTCTCTTATTCTTTGGGTCAGATTGTTTTTTTCTCATAGAAAGAAGGCAGTATTGGATAAAATACTCCCAAGGTTTATCAGTCCCTCCTAGGAAAAGACTGTAGTATGTATGCATAATTTCCTCCTTAATTATACTCATCATAGCTAGAACTTTTGGGCTGGAGTTGCTTACAGAAATGCACTCGCTTTGTTAATGTGGACACTTACTTGGAATATGAACATCACTATACATGATGAAATGGGACACTGCAAAAGAAAACTGTCTCAACAAAGACCTGAGAAAACGAGAGAAAGAGTGACTTGGATCAGGAAAATAAGAGGGTGGGTATTCCTGTGGATGTTGACCTCAGTATCAAAGAATGGTCAGAAATTAGTGAGGGAACTTTTCTCCTAAACCCTAACGGGAAGTACCAATGACCTGAGTGAAACTAAAAGGAACACAGTTCTGAGCTTGTCCCTGAGTAGATCTGAGTCCCCTGTGCTGTGGCTGCACCTTGTAGATGACACATGGTCTGTGCCTTCTAGTAGAGAAGTTCTTAGGTGAAAAACAGCTCCCTACTTAAAACTCCTTATACAGGAAACTTAGTAAATAGGCTGAATAGAAACACCAGTCCCAAGGGTAATCCAAAGAGAAAATCTTTCTTATTCTTTGCTTGGTAGCAATTTAACAGGCTAGAAATTATGGGAGTTCCAGTTTCTGCCTCCAGAGACTAAGTCCAGAGTATTTTTGGTCACAGATTATAGTAGGCAAGATTTACGGTTTCCTCTAGCTGACATAGTTGTTTTTTTCTAACAGAGCTTACTGTGTTGAACAAGCTACTGCCCCTCTAAGTAGTTACAAGAAGAGTTTATGTTTTCATTGTTTGTCACTTCTCTAATTTTATGAAATAGAAATTTTTACGATTAAGGTATTATACACATTCATTTCCATTAATAAAACATGCTCCTGATTTCATCTTTTTGTAGGGATAAGGGTTTGGAAGCTTTCATAATGTCACATTCCAAATGAGCTATTAAACGTTTGCATGATTACATTTTATTCCTTTTGTCAGCTTGGCATAAATAAAATAGCTAGAGGATTTGTGTGTTTTTGTTCATCGTGGCACCCAGTGGAGCAAAAAGCCAAAATAGTGAGAGCTCCTCAGTGATACCCTTGTCTGGCTCAAATGAGCCACCATTCCTGCTTTGTTTTCCTTTCTGTATTCATAACATGATGAATATCATACTTGCCTTCCCTATAATATTCTTGGTGATTACAAATAAAAAGAATAGTAGAGAAGCAATCATCTTAAATTGTATGTGTTCTATCAAATGACTCTAGTCCTTGTCATTCATTAATTGTGATATGTCAACCTGACTTGAATAGGAACTGCCTAGCAGGTTAGTGCAGCTCTGGGCGTGTCTAGATGATTGACAGGCAGGCTGCAAAATGAGGAGGGAACACCCACTCTGGATGTAAATGGCAACACCCAATGGGCTGATAGCCTGGATGTGACAGAAAGGGTGAAAACAAAGTCTTCTTTTTCCTTCTTTGGAGGAGCTCTGGGCCTTTGCTATTGCCTGTCGATGTTCGTGTCCCTTTCCTTCAGGCTTCCCATGCAGATTCTTCAGCTTTCCACTGCAGACCGTTCTGCTTTCTGAAAAGAATTTGCACCAGACTCTGCAGTGAGCGCTGGGCCTTCACCCTCGCACTGTCTTCTCTGGCTCTGCAGTGCGCAGTCATTTTAATTCTTCCACATCTAATTCCGCAGATGGCCATTGTAAATCTACCTAGTAAATCCTTTGTAGAAGTACATATAAAATCTGTTCCTCTAGTGAACCCTAATAGTCTTCTTCAAGTATATTTATTTTAATACATAAATTATAAAAGTTAGCTCTGATAGTCCTTATATAGTGTGATTGAGTACTACTTTAGTGGGACCCATGTAAATATTACAGGTTTATGGAATAAGAAATCATATAATCTTGGATAAAACTGTGATGACACATACTGCCTTAACATATACTTACAAAGGGATTTACAATTAGTAAAACATGCATGCATTTTTGCTTACATTTTAATTCCAGGTTTTTAGAATAGTACTCATTTTCATGTAATGCAGTGTCTCTAGGGGAACACTGAGAAAAAAATGCATTGGCATTGATGAGATCAAACTATCCTTCCTCTCCCTGCTCCACTCCTACCGTAACCGTGTCCAGAAAAGAGGCCTTTAAAGCAATAAGGAGAGACTGTGTTAGCTGCAATATAGTAATACTCCAAAGGAAGGCTTTTTCCTTAACCAGGCCTTAGGACCATCAGGATAATCCTGGCTCTCTTCTACAGTCTGCATACTTATGGCTCATGGAGGCTCCATAACCTGAAGCATTTGCCATTGCTATGGAGTGACTGTAGGAACATGGCAGCTTGTATCTGGGCTCTTCAAGGAATCCATCTGCACGTGGCATATGATGTTTCCATTCACTTTATTCCCTGGCTTGTCCTGGTCCAACAGGTTTCATTACCCAAACAAGTCACTGAGCCATACCTAAAGTCAAGGATTTGGAAATGGGAGTCCTACCATGTACTAGGAAGGAAAGAAACTGAAAATATCAGTGAACAATGCCAATGATTACCAGAACTTTATTGGCAGTAGTCCTGACTTTTGGCATATTCCCAAAGGAAGAAAATTTTATTTTAGGCCTCCCTGGCTCTTGATGTCATTTCTCTTCTCTGTACCTTAGTCCTTTCCTTTACCCCTTCAGTCACTTAAGACTCTTTTATTCTGTCATCACAACCAGTAATTATGAGGGTTTTGCTAGTTTGTTTAATTTTAATGTCAGTGTTGTATTTTTTGATGTTATCTACATTTTTAGTTTTATGTCTCAGGATAGAATTAAAAGTTTGAGCCCTAGTAATGGTTCATGAGAGTTTCTTTTCCTGTTGAGGGGGAGTGAGGGATTGAGGGGAGAGGTAAGGGAGGGACCCCTTGGAGTCACACCCGGTACATGGACTTGTGCATAGCTGTCTCTGTCAGAGATACACCACCAGCTGTGGGGTGACATAGTCATTGCTCAAAAAGCTCACGTTATAGTCATGAAAGAAATATAAAGAAACACGGAGGCTCCGGCAGGGTGAGTGTTTGCCATTTCAGCAAAACTTTAAGGTTGTTTCCCTGAATCCAAGTGTGTTATTACTCTGGAAAGTTCAAGGGAGTGCAGATGTAATTTGAGGCATTAACTTTGACAGATAATCTGTCCTCATGGCTATTGTGCTCACTCTGATGTGACGTGGGTCAGAGCTCTAGCTCCAGTTACTCTGTTACTGCCTATGTGGCCCCAAGAAAGTTCCTTACCGGATTCCCTTTCTTGGGAAATAAGATCAATAATAGTACCTGTTCCCCTAAAGGGTATTTGACAATTAGAGTAAGCACTCAAATGTCACCCGTTATAATAATGTTTCCAAGTCAAAGCCTTACAGAAGATTTCAATGTACTAAAATAACTAAAACAGCAAACATTAAGACAAAATAAGAAGAACTTCTTAGAAGAAGGTTCTCTATTTCTTTACCCTGTTTCTACAAATATCCACAAAGCACATTTTTCTCTCTTACACCTTCTCTAGTATTTAAATTTGTTTCTTTCTGATTTGGGGAAAAATCAAAAGACTTTTTTAAAGGCGTTATTTGACTACAGGGGTAAAATAAAACAGTGAGTGCACAAGGCCTTGAAGTTTATTGTTGTTATACCTTCTTTTAATGTACTTCTATGAGGAATAACCTTGAAATCTCCTGTTTGAAACACCATCACCTGTTAAAAATTTTTCATTCTTTGGTGCCCAGATTAGAAGTACTTTGTGTCTGTCTCATGACTGGGACAATACATGCTGAATTTCACATGATAAAATTCTTCCTCAGATTTGGGACACCGATGAGCATGTGTTTATTTGGCTTCCTTCTCTTCCTCTCTTGCTGCATTTTAGGTAAACATTTCCAGACTGCCTTACACAGATTCCTGTCTTGAGCCCAAATACTTTCCGCTTATGTTCATTCTGTATTTCCTACCTCTTGGCTAGTTTAGACCCCACGCCCCAGTGTCCTTTCCATTCCAGGAGTGGGGGAACAGCGGGAAGGAGGTGAGTAACAACTAGAAGTTCGCTATCGACCTTCCTTCTTGCAACACTGCAGCACTGAGGTGACAATCTTACAAAAAGTTTAAAAAACAGCATTGCATCTTGTGGGGTCCACTCCTTTTGTGGGACCTCCTCCCCAGAAGTGGAAATGGCAGGAGGCAGGGCTTGCGAACATAGTCATTCTCTCTAAACTGTTTCTGAGATGAGCTCCTTCTTTCTTTTTGCCTTAGCTTCACTGACATAAAATTGATAAATAAAAATTATATACATTAAAGGTATAGAAGGGATAATTTGACATATGTATATGTGGTAAAATAATCACCATGCTAATTAACATGCCATGACCTTGCATAATTACTTGTTTGTGGCAAGAAAAATTTTAAGCAAATTTGAGATATATGACACACTATTATTAACCACAACCACACCACGTGTATTAGATCTCTAGAATTTACAATTGAAAATTTGTACAGCTTGACCAACGTTTCCATTTACTTCTAACACCCAGGACCTGGCAAACACTGTTCTATTCCCTGCTTCCAGGATTAACCTTTTTAGATTTCATTTATAAGTGAGATCTATGCAGTATTTCTCTTTCTGGGTTTGGCTTATTGCACATAATGTCCTCTGAATTTGTCCATGTTTTCACCAATGATAAGATTTTCTTCTCTTTTAAAGCTGAGTAATATTCCATTGTATGTACACACCACCTTTTCTCTGTCCATTCATCTGCTGATGGGCACTTACACTTCAATACTTTTGTATATATATCCAGAAATGAGAATGTTGGACCATACGGAAGTTCTGGTTTTAATTTTTAAAAAAATCTTCATCCTGTTGGAAGAATGCCTGGAAGCCTGATTGTAGAACATCTTCCAGATACCAGACACTATTCATTAATATGTCATGATCTATGTGAGCATAAATATGCATGTGCGTGTGTGCTCATGTGAAAAGCAATAGCCGGAACTCTAAAGGAAACTACATAAACCTCAGTATATATGAGGAATATATATGATGGTGTCAGGTCCTTCATTCTCAGTTGCTGATGCTCCATAATTGTGCTTTACAAAATTCTCTTTCACAAAGTGTTTCCCATGGTGTGTTGGAGACTCACTTAAGAATTGTCCATGGGAAAATAGTGGATAGTTTTATCATTAAAATTAAATTAGCTGCCTTTCAGTGGTTCCCATTATACTTTTAACTGGCTAAACTTCAAAATAAATACTGGCTCCAGCAAAATACAAGCAATTATCTTATTTAGGCCACATATTTCTTTTAGTTTAGAAAAACTAAGAAGGATTCTTGAATTTCTCAAATAAAATTGCTGAGGCTGTGAGTTCATTACCAGCAGCTGGGCCAACTATTAAATCAAGACTTGGGCAAATGTTAGCAATAGAGACAAGATGTCACTCATGCATTCTGTAGCAAATATGTGGCTTGAAATATATTTAAAAATTAGCCAATGAGAAACTGTGACATTCCTGTTGTCTCTCTTTGTCTCTCACTCATGTTATGCAGAGAAGTTTAGGTTTGCTATTGATTAATTATTGATAATAAGCATCGCTATACAATTGTTATTAATTTCCATTTTGAATAAATGCATATTATTTTAGAGACAGGATATTCAGGCTCTGGAGCTGGCACTGATTTGCATGAATATGCTTTGTGCACAACACACACTGGGGAAGTCGTTGGAGTCAAGACAGCGTGAGAATCCATTTTCAGAAATTATATTAGGACATTTCATAGAACTCCATTAGCTATAGAAAATCCTTGTGCACAATTGTCATCCACAAAACAATTATTTTCTGTAAAATAGCACCTTTAATATATGAATATTTCTGTTCTTAGAACAATGCTAAGCTACTTTTCCAAGGATGAACTAGTAAAAGCAGTCAGTAAATCTTCATATTCTTAAAAATGTGTTCTGAGTCTTTAACAAAATAACTGAAAGCATGATTCTTTTTGTGTGGTACTAGGACTGAACCCAAGACTTCCTCACTGAGCAACATGCTCATCCCTTTTTATATTTTCTGAGACGTTTTCTTTGAATTGCTAAGTTGCCCACATGGGGCTCAAACTTGGAATCCTCCTGTGTCAGCCTTCCAGACTGCTGGGATGACAGATATACACCACTGTGCCAGTTAAATTTTCATATTTTAACTTGACCTTGATATAGAAGAATGGCAGAAAAGTCTTTACCATTACAAGTGATGAAATTTTATCAAGGACTGTGGCTCCCTTATCAGCTAGCTTTCAGATTTTGCTAGAGTTTACTATGCAAAAACTCAGATGACTCATATTTTCTCCTCCAGGGAAGCATATTGGAAGGTAGTGTCATTAAAAGAGTTACTTAAGAGTAACTCATCAGAATTACATGATATGTTATAGTTTTAAAATTTCTTTTACAGGCTTACTCTCAGTTTGTTGTCCTGGCCATTTTTGTCTGAGATTCATTCATTTTCTATAGGCACAGATAACAATAATGTTTCAAAGATCCCATTAAATTTACTCAGCTGCTTAAAGTATGCACTTATAACTGCTATACAGTGTGTGCTCATATTTATCATTATGCAACAGGTACTTAACTCTAATGGTTAGTATGTTTATCTTCACCTAACATAGGCAAATTGAGTGACAACATTGCATTTTATATTCTCCTTTTCTCTGTATATAATCTATGTTTGTGATGACCAATAAATTGCATAGAATATTTATATTCTCAGTTTTAGGCATGAGTAGCCTTGCTCCTGCTTATAAACAGTGTAGAATAGATCCGGAAGGTCAGATTCCTCCAGTGCTTTAAATTGCATTTGCTACTGGAGCTGATAAGCTTCTCTAGGCTGGTAAGCTTCCTCAAGTGAGGAGTCAAGATCTCACCTGATATTTGCTGAAGGACAAGTGGAGTTTTCAATTTGGATTGTCTAGGCAAAATGAATCTGTTCAATTACTATCTTTCATTTATCAATTTCAATTTTTTCAGTTACCTTTCAATTTAATTTCCACTGCTTCCTCAAGAGACCAGGGTCAGATGGAAGAGAAAGGCCAGGATCACTAGGTAAAGGTCATCTAGAATAGAGCTGTCAGGTCTGGAATCATCATTTCTCTCATTAAAAACTTTCAGGACAATTTATTCAAACATTGATAAAGGGACATCAAGATTATCATTAATTTATTTTTTCTAAACCATGCACATAATATTATTGCATGTATCTTCCCAAGAAAAGTTCGAACTCCTAAATGCAAGAGGTAAATGTGCCCAAATGGATGTTCAGTCTATTCATTGAGAAATATTCCTGGATATACAGAAAAAAATCAATCTAGACTTTAGCTAAAATTCTTTACTAATTCATATAAAGAAAGTATTTGAAAGATTTGGAAGCAAACACTTCTTTTTAAAATAAAGCTTGACTATAAAAGACAAATATGATTTTAGTTTTCTTCCCAGAAAAAGCCATATGAATAGAAAGCATGATCAAAGGTCCTGTGGCCTTTAGTTTTAGTCTTCTTGGGTCCCTGTTGCCCTCAAAGTAAATTGGAACTCCTTAGATGACATACAAGATTCTTTCTGATGCATGCCCAGCACTGTGCCAGGCATATCATGAGCTCTATCTGATGTCATCACCCAGTAGACACTTAGAAAATAATGTCACTATTTCGCATTCAGAGGAGAGAAAGCAGAGGTTCAGAGAAATTGTCCAAGAGGATGTACTTAATTAGGCATAGCTAAGATATCCAGCACTGCACACTCTCCAACTGTATTGGGTAGCATTTCAGCTTCCTTATGAGAAGTTACATTTAATAATCCTTAAATAGAGGTGAGGGAGGAGTTCTTTTCTCATTCTAGTAGAAAGTTGGATGAAGAAATATTTGAGAATACACTGGTAAGTATGAGTTAACTCACTGCTTTCTGCCCTTTTGTTCTATTATCACAGGAAATCTCTGATGTGAATTTTCTAGAGAAAAATTCAACTCCCTAGAAGAATTTTTATTTCTTTTTATTTGTGTTTAGTTCACAACTCATTCTATGATAAATGATCCAAGTAATGGATTACATTACATTACAAAATCTCTGAACTTCAATAGTAGTAACATAAAAGAATGTTCTATAGACCCCAGAAAGATCAGAAGTCTAAGCGTGGCCATGTAAGACAGCAACCATTGGTCAGGTGTGTCTGCTGAGTACTTGAAATATAGCTGTTCTTCATTGAAATGTGCTATAAGGTGAAACACACACTGGATTTTAAACATCTAAAAAGTTTTTATTGATGACATGTAGAAATTATAATATTTTGGACACGGGCTAACTAGAACGTATCACTAAAGTTGATTTCATGTGTTTACTTTTTTAATGGTGGAATTGTAAAATTTAAGATTATATACGTGACTCACTTTACATTTCGGTTGTACACTCCACTCAGAGGCAGAAGTGGGTTCATTTCAGGTTGGGAAATATTGAGGAGAGAAGCATTTTATAAAAATGGAGAATAAATTTGCATTTGTTTTTTAATCTTAGGCTTCCTTGGAGCAGCATCTGTCCATCATCTATGGCCCCAAAGCACAGTCGGACACTGAGCTGCCAGGACTGGCTGCAGTGTCCAGGAGCCGTGATGTTCGCAGGCGAGTAGGATGAAGGTCCTAGAGGAGTCTGACCAAGGCTTTCTGTGTGTCCAAATCAAAGCAAAAATCCAGTGCATGAAAATGTGGAGAGCAGTAACAGTGCTCCAAAGAGTTAAGTAATCATCTCCTGTGATGGAGCCTGGTTGAGCAGAATCACTCATCTTACAGAGAATAGAAATTTAAAAGCCTGTTTGGTCCATCACGGAGGGTCTCCTTTCTGAATGCGTCTACTCTCTGGCATTCACATCTCACTGGACAGCTTAGTTGCCTTATGTTACCTGTCATAAAGTGTGTAAATGCAGTCACTGCTAAGAAATGGCTACCCCATGACAGAAGTGAACTTCTCACTCAAATAAAAATTTAAGGGTTCAGTTAATAAAGGCTCTTTTCCACATCACGATTGGAGACCCTGTCTTTCCATCCTGTGGCTTCTCACTCTGTAACATATAAATGCCAAGGTTAGGGTGCTCATCTCTGCCAGTTCCATTACTTACAATCCAACTTCCAATCACTGCAGAATCTCAAAGAAGAGGACTATTTTGGTGGCACAAACCTTTACAGTTGTTTCAAAACGTAAATAAGAAATATCTTAAAATGCAAAGCTCAGTGCCTAAGTCATAAATCTTCAATTCATGATAGTTTTTTTTCTAAATTTTCTTATTCCTGCTTCCTTCTAGCAACATGCCCCCCAATCCATGACCTTTGCACACACACTTCCATAACCTTGATGGCGGCTTTTAGTATCAGGATTGCTAAGTGGGGCTGCTAGCATAGTACGTGCTTTCACTCCCTCTTCCCCTGGCTTAGCACAACCTCAGCCTCCAGTTGAAGGTGCTTCAAAGCCGTCTTTCCTCTTGGGATCCTATCAATGCTCTTACTACTGTCTAGTTCCATCTAAGCCCTCTTTTCTTTTATGCCTGTAGTTATTGGTAGCAAAAAAATCACTGGCCACACTCCTGAAGGCTTTAAGTATGAGTCCAGGCAACCAACAATGGATGGTGGTCAAACACACACACACACACACACACACATACACACACACGAGGGAAAGAGGAGGAGGGAGAGAGAAAGAGAGAGAGACAGACAGACAGAGACAGAGAAAGACAGGCAGACACAAATAAAGGCTGAATTAGAGAATGCATGCATGAAACTATGACTGAAAGAAACTGTAAGAATTGTAAAAAGAAATTAGGGTCCAGAAGTATGAAAGCCAGAGGATACTTGGGAGTTGAAGTTATGTGAGAGTGATACAGAGGATGAGAGAGAGCTAAAGAGCATCCTGTGGAATTTGTCATTGATTTAGTGTGAAAGAAGAGGGGAAAGCTAGGAATGAGGTAAGGAAAGTGAAAATAGGATGAAAACATTTGTTTATACATTTCATGAGTATATATATATATATTATATATATATGCACAGGTGCAATTTTGTGAAATTGTACATATATATTAGTATATATGTACATACACACCCCCACACACACATTTTCTGTGAAACTGAGTCGTGAAGAATAAGTTGTGTGCTCCAAAACTTAATAAGGTAGGAGTCAATTTAGGAAGAGAACTCAAGGCTCTATATGCAGCTCCCTTACCCTTGGGGATAAATGTAGTCCAATTTGGACAATCTATATATAGAAAAGGCCAGTACCCTTAGGAGATGATGAAGTCTTGATTCATGAGTTACAATGACCAGTGACCATTCCTGGAAGCCTTGCATCTGGCCTTAACCACAATCCTTTAAGGCTGAATGCCATCACCATATATGGATCTCTATAGGAAATGAAAGGCAATATCTTTCTGGAGTCCCCACAAATGCTATAAGTGGAATCCAGCCCACCTCCAGCCCGGCTCAGATTCAGAGGAAAGAGTTTTTGCTTTGCTAGAGAACAACTAGACTGAAAGAAGGAAAGAGATATATCAACACAGGTGAGCTTTTCTGAAGGCAAGTTGCTTGGTTTCTTTATTCTGTGGAAAAGAACTGGTGTTGAGTATGGTTTGCCTCTGTGTCTCAGGAGGGACTTCTCTGATATTTACCCGACTATCATCCTGTTTACATGTGATGACTCACAGTAGATGAAATGGCTTTCTCAGAGCTGTTTCTTTGTCATCAGTGGGAGGGCAGAACAGACGTTCTATCAGCCTTTCTTTATCTTCCAGGGGTTTGTCCTTCCATGCCAGCCATGCCCAGAGCACAGTTTTACCTTAGCATCTCTGGATCAAATGAGACAACTCAAAAGGAAACATTTCTTTGAATAGCAAATGATTTGATCACATTCTAGCTCTACAAACTTCTAGGTCTGGAGAATGTGAACAGGGCCCAATATAGAAACAACATTAACAAATGCAATTGACATTTTTATTACTATTATTTCTACATGGAGAAATGGAACCAATATCACCCCCAACAAGCATTCTCCTGGAATTTTAGCATCTGATTTGGAAATATTTTTCTTAAGCATTGACAAAAAGCAAAGGGAAATTCAGTAATATTTATAAAGACTTCCCAAAAATGAATGTGGAAATCAACTCATGTATGGGTGATTTTCTTTCATTTTCCTTATCATGTACAGAGGCAGATGTAGAAGAAAGAAAGTGGAAATTAACTTCAGGGCCAACTCCAGCCTAAGGCTATTTCATCTTGTCTTTCTCCCTCTATTGTTTCGAGTTTGAGCTTATTTTTTAAGTTGTGCATTCAAAAGATATCCTGAACAGTTAATAATGTCATTGGTTAATCACCCTAGTGGCATTGTGGTAATCCCAAAATATTATGAAACCTCTTATAAAGGTACTAGTAGTTTTAAAGTTTTAATTTGAGACAACTATATGTACACAAACAGTTGTAAGAAGTACCATAAACTCTTTACCTTGTTTCCTTCAATGGGAACATCTAGCAAAAGTTACTTGGGCAAAACTATAGTTAAATATCAAATGGGTGTGTCAGTTAATCTTGGCTGTGTCAAGATTGGCTTGAGTGGTTTGGAAGCTGCCCAGGGTGCTGGTGGAGCACACTTCTGGGTGTGATTAGGTGAGTCACAGAGGCATAGCCTTGGGTACTGTGTCTGTTCCTTGGCCCCTTCTTCTCTGGCACTGCTTCTCTCCTCTGCTTCCAGGTCTCCATAAGCTAAGCAGCTTAGGCTGGGTCCTATTGGACCATGACTGCTGAGGCCTCTGAGTGCCTGGATGGATGAGTACAATGAAATGAATCCTGGGAGACCAATTTGTTAGGCAGTCCTTACTGAGCAGCAAGCCAGGGGCTCTCCTGTCAAAAGTTTATCTGTGAATACCCTTCAGTCTGCAATGGGTAGTGCCTTGCTGATCCCTGAGATGCTGTTAAGGCATCTTTCTTCTTGTCTTTGTTCAAAGTACTTTCTAAAAATGGTGCTAATCTCCTCAGCAACCATGCTTCCATAGCTTCAACTTTATACATGGTCTATTTCAGGCCAACAATTATTTTTTCTATTTCTGCTCTGTTTTTTGCTCCTGATTATAACTATAAATTTGGTTAAAAGAAGTCAGCTGAATCATATCATATCCTGAATGTTTGGCTGCCTTGAAATTTCTTCCAACAGATCAAGTTGCCCCTTGCCTTTAATCTCAGCCTCATGTAATATTTCAGGACATAAGAAAAATATAGACAGCTTTTTTTGCCAGAAGATAACACACTAGCCTCTAGTCCAATTGCCAAAGAAGCCCTCATTCCATATTGAAACCTCCTAAGTCCACCTTTACTGTCTGCCTTTATCAGCATTCTGGTTTTCTGAACTCTGACCAGAATCATCCATCAATTTCTGCTTATGGCCTCCTAGGCTTTCTCGAGCCCAATCCTCCAGACCGTTCCCAATGGTGTCCCATGAACTAGTTCTAAAGGCTCATGAATGACATGATAGCTATATTCATAGTTCCTGGTACTAGTTTTCTGTATTAACTTTCCTCTTGCTAGACAAAATACCTGCCACCTGCAACTTAAAGGAAGAGAGGATTTTTGGCTCATGGTTTTGGGTGATTCAGTCCATACTCCAATGAATCTAAGGGAAGAAAAACAAGGTAAAAGAGAATTGTGGAACAAAGCTGTTTAGTTCATGATAGCTGAAAGGCAGAGCAGGCGAGCAGTGACAGACAGGAAGGGGCCAGGGACCAGATATAACATCCAAGGTCACAATTCTATGACCTACCCAGATGTACCCAGAAGTGTACTTTACTAATCTCCTGTGTGACTCCCAAGACAATCCAGTTGACAATTGATCTCAACTGTCACAATAGGCAAAGGAGAATCAAGAAATGTCCCTGGATCATCTAGGTGCCAAATGTATTCTCCCTTGACTGCACTGAGGTGTAACATCTCAACAAATCATTTGTTTTTCTATAGTGATAATTCCTGACCCTGCCTGTTGGTCCCTTAGCCAAGAAATCTGAAGGGACTTGATGACTATCGTATTTTAATTCTTATCTACCCTCTTGCTGTGTTTTTCCCCTGCTAAAATGGTCCTCTTCTGGGAATAACAATTCCATTTTGCTGCAATATCACTATTAATACCTATTCTCACATTTCAAACAGATGCATAACAATAATTGGCTTATGACTATTTTTAAATTGAAGGTGAAAATGAACACAAAATGGTAGTTTCAGCAAAGGAATATTGACTTTTGTAGTGAGGTAGATCATCCAGCAAAAAGAACCCAGAGATCTGATTCAAATCCTGATTCTATCACTGAGTCTCAGTGTGAGAATGGGTGTCACTAAATCTCAGTTTTAGCCCATTCATTATACAGATTCAGTGCTACTTACTTGAGAGAGTTTATGAATTACCATAGTACAAAAGACTGTACACTTAGTAAATATTCAGTACAATGCCAGACCCTTCTTTGCTGCTTCAGAGATTTCTCACCAGGAAGAGATATGCCTGCCTTTCTGCTTCATCTACACTCCCCTCTCACCCTTCATGCCTTAGTTATAATCTAGAATGACCTCTGGAAAATAAAACCTAGGAAACCACAAAACAAATATAAGAGTGTTTAAGTTTTCTCAGTAACTAAAATAGCCAGAGTGGCTGGTCTTTCTCAAGACTCCTTGGTGTATGACTAAGAAAATTTTGAAATGCCTGTTTTAAGTGTCCCTGCTAGGAACACTGGTATTTCCCCACCACCCCACTTCTATCATCCAAAGTTCTGCCATTTCTCAAAGGACTTTTCAAGCCTTTCTGTGCAGCTATCTTTGGTTTTGTTTTTTGTTTTTTGTTTCTGTTCTGGTACCAGGAATTGAACTCATGACCTTGCACTTGCCAGGCAGGTGCTGTGCCTCTGAGGTAAATCCCCAGCCCTTTGTGCAGCTATCTTTGGAACTGTAGTCATCTCTTTATAGTGAAGAAGTGTGATATGCCTGGGCCTTAGTATTGGGTTCTATCACAGTAGTGAATACATAGTTGGGTAGATGGGCACACATACAGGCAGAGTGAATATATCCTGAAAGCAAGAGTGAAAGTAAAAGTGACAAATCAATAGAATCAGATGAAAAAGAGGAGGCTACAGATGGTGAAGTTTTCTGTGTTGGTGGATGGAGAGGGTGATGTAAATTGGAGGTGGAAATGACACTATCTAGTGGTAAAGAACTTTGGCCTTGAGTTTATATACCAGAGTTTTTCACTATTTGTATGCCCTTAGCACATATCTGAAACTTTCTAAGCCACTATTTTCTTATCCATAAAATGGAAATAATATTAGTACTGCTTCACAGAATTATTGAGATAGGTAAATATTACAAAGATGTTAAGGGCTTGACCCATTGTTAAGCAGAGAGTAAGCATTCTTTACATGGAAGCTATTGTTATTTGTTAATAGAACTTTTTCTCCCCAAAAGGCTATTCTAATACTCAACTATACTGTGTCAGAGTAAAGAAATAGCCCCACTTTTGACACATATGCTGGGTAATGTTTACTGCATTCAACATAATTTCTAAACTTTCTTTACCTACTTGTATCTGGAAGGCTAAAAAAGGCATTTCACACACTAGTGCACAACTAGGTTCTGGTTATAATAAAATTGTACTGATGAGATAGCCATTCTACCAATGGAATAGGGACGGCATAATGGAAATCATTTTCCTCTGCCATGGTGGATATCAGGCAAGGTCAGGTGAGGGAGAGAATTTTTGGAGGCTGGAGTCCACAGTACATAGTTGAGTGGCTGATCCTCAGGAAAATGAACTCTATCAGCTCTTTTCCAAAGACTTCAGCAAAATACACATGTGATATGCTGTGGGGGCAAAATGATTTCTTCTATTCCAGCCAAGGATTTTTCAAGCTCTGCAATTTTCCCCTGAACTGTAGGTGCACAAGAACTTCCTGAGCTCATTCAGGGCCCATTATCTCATTTCTCCTTCAGTGCATTTACCTTGTTGCCACAGGATTGGAGACCTTGGATAAAATGACTTATGCCCTATGTGCTGATGCTAGGTGTGGCAAATGAAGGGCAATGTGATCAAGTCAAAGCAAACAAACAAGAAAAAGCAGCAACAACATCAACAGTAACAAAACAAGCAACAGTAAGTGTCCAAATCCAATCCCTTTCTTCAGCACACTGCATAAGTAAGGCAGGAGATTAAAAGACTTCTGTATTTTGACTGAACAATTTGAATTATTTGTTAGCCTATGGAAATCATAGAAGAATTTGAGTTTACAGTAAGTCACTCTAGGTATGTGATTCTGTACAAGTTTGAAGGGACTTTGGCCTCTACCAGCTAGGGTCATTGTAGGTATGTTGCCAGTTGTCTTAATCTTTTGTTTTGAAAACCTGTATACTTAATATGTGGACTCATAATACTGCTTACACTTATTTAATAATTATTTGCTAAATGCCCACTATATAATTCAAAATCAAAATCAGTCCCCTCACTCTGCAAGATAGAACCCAAGGTATCACGCCTACTATACATGTGCTCTATCACTCAGCTACACTCCTATAAATCAGTCTTATTCTAGCAATTAATCAATAATAGAATGTCAGGTAGAGATAAAGGCTAACTTGGATAGGTGAAAACAGAATTCAATTTTGCTTGAGTGGACATGGAAGACCCTCTGGTAAGGTGATGCCTTATCAAAGAGCTGGATGAAGAGAGGTTATATTAGTGGTTACAAGAGTTTGCAGAGTTTTGGCAAAGCTCTTCAAAAAATTGCACATGATCTGAATCAGATTTAATGAAGGACACAGAGACTTACAAGACTGACTTACAATGGCCGCCCATAAAGTCAACTGTAGTAGAATGGTAAAGATCTGTTCACATGCTAGAGATCCAAAAGATCTAGCCAAAAGCCTGTAACCCATAGCAGTGTCCTGTACAAGTCTGCATCAGGAGACCAAGGGATCAGAGACAAAAGACAAAAGGGTCTGGGGGGGCTAGAGGTCAAAGAGTCCATGCTAGAACCTAAAGAACCAGTTAAGAGATGCAAGCGGTTTGATGGATGGCATGTTGAGTATGAGCGAAAGAGAGGTGTCAAGGAATCTCCTAGGTCTTCCACCTGAGCATCATGGTGAATGGTAGAACCACTTATGAGTTGGAAAGATTGTGAAAGTAGTTTGGAAATGGGTAAAAGGATCTCAAAAATTTAGGACATATGTTTAAGATGCCCATTAGCCAACCAACGGAAGGGTTGAGTCAACGGTTGGATGAGTCAGCTTGAATTTCAGGGGCAAGATTTGGCTTGCACGCATAAGAGGGGGCTTCATGCATGTAAAGTCCAAACTTCAATAATTAAGTTTGGCAATTTCTTTCTACATAACCTGTGGTTTTCATTTTCAGGAATGAAGTACAAACTCTTAAGATGACAAGACAAATGTAAGACAGAATCCTAACTGAACTAGCTAACAGTAGTTTCATTGAGAAAGTGGGATTGGCAACCTGTAAAGCAGATCAGTATTTCAGCTGGTGTTTGTTGTCCCCTTTTATTAAATCAGTATTTGTTGTCCTGTTTTCTTTTTGACTTTAAGATCAGAACAATCTTATTTAAACCTCAGTTACTTTAGCGCAGTAGCACTACCAATAACTATGTGCTAGATCTATACTAAGCAGTTTATACAAATCTTAATTTTGACATAATCCTGTGAAAGCAGATTGCTTGTGCTTATTAGACTTGTGGGAGAATTGAGACTCATAAAAATCACAAGTGCAGTAATTAGCAATCCTTGGGCTCAATCCAATTAAACCCAAAGGTAAAGCACATTTTATGATCATTTTGCCATTTTTTCTTAGAAGACAATGACCAGTAATTTTTGTGGACATTTATCTTCTCCAAGCCTAGAGGATAGAGACTGGTTGATTTTATTTTCAGTCTTTGAGCAGCTCTTTGTCAGGATAAAGTAGTCTGCAATGCTAAGCAGAGAGCTCAGTTTTTTGGATTTTTCAAATCCCTATTGGTTAACTTGTTCCAAACAAGTAAATTTCTCTTTATCAGAAATTCAATTTGCTAACTTGGCATAGAAGGACCTCCTGTAGCCAATGCTGTAGTTATCTCTACTGCAGAAAGGAGGGGTGGGGTATTGCTTTTTGGTCTGAAGTGAGTTGGCCTGATGCATGACTTCAGAGGCAGGATTCTGCACACAAAGGTTACCTACTGTATTTACTGAATGACTCATTAGGACGAGAATGTGGGTAAAGGGCCTCTCAAATAGTGACAGTCTGCAGCTGTGCTCTTCTCCCCTGTGGCCTGCAGTCCACGGAGGAAAGTGGCTCTTACTGATGTGAATACATACATCATCTACATTCTTTGTCTTCTTAGCCAGGCAGGGGCACAAAATGATTTGTAGTACAATTGTTTTCTAGAATTATTCTCTGTCCAATCTATTGCCTAAATGATCTTAGTTCCCAGAATCAATTGCATATCTGAGTGATTTGGGGCAATTTCAATAGTAAATTTCCCTGGCTCTAATGCTGGAATTGCTAATTCAGTGAGCCTGAGGGAAAACCCCTGGTTTTCATATAATTTTACTAAAAGTTTAAAACAGAAAAAATTTCACAAGGTTACATGTGTAAAGTTCATATAACTATCACCAAGTGTAAACACACTCAATGCTTTTTGTTCTATATTTTGGAAAGATTTGTCTACCTCAGAAGCCTCCTGTCTTCAGAATCAATTCTCTAGAATTCTGATGCATGTGCAGAGTTAGAGCCTCCACTTTTGAGTATGTGACAGCTATTAAGTAATGTCAGATACCAGAAGAAATGTTTCAGGTCTGAATTAAGTGTTTCAGGTCATGACGGTGAAGTTTCATCCAGCATCAAGGATGTCTTACATAAAATTCTAAGTAAAAAAAAGAGAGGGATTTAAAAACTAAAATTTGATATCAGTGTCTGTCAAGGATGGATAGGGTTAATGTAGAATTAGTTGGTAATAAATAAAGTCACACTGCCATGTCAAAGTTAAAATCTGGGGAAGCATACTTGACTAGATTTTAAGTTTCAGATTCAGGGGCTACAGTGGGATAGTACTAAGGTTACAGAATGCTAGAAAAAGGAAGACTTGCAAATTAAGGCCCAGGCCATGGTATGGGGTGATATTCTCCACTATGCTGTTTCATCATGAAACACTCCTTTTATTTTCCCTCTGTGCCTGTTTTAATGAGGTGATTTTAAACCCATTGCTAATCTGCAGTTTTACCACATTTTAGAAAGTTGTTCTGTTGTTCCATTAGGGAATTTTTTTGGGGGGGTTAAATTTCAGTGGCTCAGCCTATTACATATATTCTATGTTGGGGGGAAAAAGGCAACTAATTTTCCATCCCAGTTGACCACTTATAATTTTCAATAAATTCTTTTTTAAAACAATATGACCTTAGGAGCTACTAAGACCTCACCTTTAGAGTCAGACTTGTGTGGTTTAAATTCTTACCTGTGATCTTGGAAAAAATTACTTCATTCTTTTGTATTTTGGTTCCTTCAATTATTAATTAGACATTATAATAACTATTTCTCAGGATTACCATAAGAATTGAATGAGGTAATACATTCAAGTTGCTTATTAGATACTACTATGCTATATTATCTGATTTAATAACATATGCAGTATGTTTTGATTCTTTACAGCTAAAAATTAAATGGATCATTAAAGCATTACAGTTCAAGGTAATGTAAGTCATAAATTCAGAGATCCTTAAATATTATATACATTTCTGGTATAATTTAACCTCCACCCCTACTTACTGTTTGCCCAACAGAACAGTAAGTATTGTCCCATTACTCAAGACTTACAGGCCTGAAGGAATGTCGTCAGAACCTGGTAGAAATCATTCCCAGGAAAGTAATTCGAGTAACAAACAGCTGCACCTTGCTAGTATTGAAGAGTAGTGCATGAATACTTGTACTTCTTCAGGTCACAAGTGAGTCCTTCTCATTCTGGCACCCCAGGACTCTGAGATGTAGGGAACCAAGAAACTGACTTCACAGAGGGCCGGGAGGCCCACAGTACAAAGCCACAAGGGCTCCCCCTGATGGCTGGTACCTGGAATTCCATCCACAGATCTTTGCAGTCCTACTAGGTTAAAATTATTTTCCTAAAAACATTAATACTCTGTGGATCCTTCACAGCCCTTTTGTATTTTCTGAAAAAAACTTGCTGAGGAATAGGAGCCTTAGGTTAGAGCCTCAGGATGAAAGTTGGAAGGATACTAGAAAGTTGAAAAAAATATACAGGATAGAAACACACTGAAGGCCTAATATGTTGAGCTCATAATTCTGTATGAACACAACACTGGTTATCTGGAGGCATATAGACAGTATGATCCTATGCTCACCCTAATATCTGGAATGAATAAAAGATCATTTTCTGGGCTGAAAATTCACTGTCTGTCAAATTGAAAAATTGTTTGATCCTTTCATGACCTGTCATACCATCTGGTGAGTAACAATGAGCTCATCCTACTACACTTTTCCAACATTTGATGTTTTTTAAAAAAGGCCATAAAAACCTTAATTGATTCTGGTTAACTTGGATTTGACTACAAACCATATGACATAGTTCAGTTTTCAAAGGAAAATTCTTTCAGGAGAATGCTAGGCGAATGGTTGCCTAAGTTGAGAGAAAACTGACTCCATAGTTGGTGAAGGGATTATTTTTTTGTGATGGCAGCCATAGCAAAATCATTCACAGTATTTAAAAAGTCAGTAGAGTTCACTGTTGGCAAGCTCAAAGCATTCTTAGCTCCAAAGAATTATTTTCTAATTATTAAAAACATGATATGGTAGGGACAAATGTTGTTGGCTCTAACCAAGTGTATAATTGATTGAAAAGTTCAGCCCAGTGTAACTGTAAAAAGGCCTTGTCCGTGGAACTGCTGCTGGGAATATGCAAGTGAGCAAAGGCCAGATTTTCTCCTCTTTGTGGGATTTGGGAGTTTGATTACAGACTCTGTCTTTGGAAATTAAGAGCTGTTGATATTCAAGGATAACAAAGGAAAGGCCTTCCAGGAACACTGGAATATGTAGGTTAATTGTATCACTGTGGCTTAGTACCATGAGGGCATTGGCAGATGAGGCCATATGATATAACTAAGATGTTAAAATAGAAGATGAACATTTACTATCTGGAAAAAGTTTATCCTGAAGACCAATTCCACTCTCCTGATTGGAAAAAATGTTGGCTGTGTTTCATAGAAGTGTTCAGAAGATAGAAAATAAAACAGGTTCTGTGAAGTGGGTGGGAGGGTGAGGAAGAAATAACAGTCCCAGGAAAACAGCCAAAGAAAAGGGTCATGTGAGGAAGTTGAAGCATTTGAATGCCCTTGTGAAGACGGATGGTGGAATGTTCTCAGGCATTCCATGGTAGGGTTTGCAGATGCGGTGAGACAGAAGTGCTATGGATCCCCAGGGTACGGCTGCACCTCCAAGTGCCAGTTCTCAGGGTGTTGCTCAGCCATTTTTGTGGTTTGTCTCAACATGAACAGAGTTCCCAGGAAACATTTGAAACCACATTATTTGACCATTTGAACTGTGAGTCCAAAATAATTTTTAGCCATTATTCAAACTATGAGTCCAAAATAATTTTTAGCCATTAAAGTAGCATATATACTTTTTCAGGGTAAAAACATGTCAACAAATTAGAGGGTATCTGTTGCAGTCGGAGTCATTATGAAGCATTAATTTCTCTTCTCCTAATTATGAGAATTGAGAAGCCTGGGTCTGTTCTCCAGCTTTCAGCAGCTCTACCATCTCCCTGGTAGCATCACAAAGCTACTTCATGCCCCTGGATGGTTTCCTTGGATTTAATAGAGAGTCACCCTGGGGAAAAAGGTACAGTCATGCTCATTCCTGCTTTGGCTTTTGCTCTTCCACATTCTTTGATGACCTCAATGCTTCTTTCCTTACTTCTCTTCAGCTTATTCAGCTCAACTCATTTACTTTTGACAAGCAGTCGCTGACTGGTAGAGCAGATGCCTGATCCCAGAATATGTGAATGCCCTGTTGTCCACAGCTTCTTGAGAAGCTACTCACCACATGAATCACATCTCCTTGGGTTACTGCATGTGCCAGTGAATATCTATGTGGCAGTGGACAACTTACCTATATTTTCACCTTGACATTCTTTGTCTTATGATTATCATGAGGATGAATGAGTAAATAAGTGATCAGAAGAGATCTTATTATATAGTGTTTTCAATAAATATTGCTTATTATTATCATTATCAACTTTGTTTCATTGCCTAGTAAGAAGGCCCTCTTTTATGTTAGACAATTCTTACTTCCTCTACCACGTTATATTTATCACATGCATTTTATTCTGTTATTTTTCTTTTTGATTGTTATGAATATGGCAGCTGGATTTTAAAAGAACAGCTGGATTTCATGAAGTTAAGAGGAAATGATATTATTTTTTGCACTATCTGTATTGTATACGTTACCTAATGGTGCTGGATATACAAAGAGTACTCTGGCTGGCTTCATCTAGTAGTTCCCAGTATCAGGGTAAGGCAGAACTCAGTTCAGCTCAGCAGGAGGTCAAGGAGCTGACTTCAAGTCAGTAGGGAAATGAGTTCAAGCCAGAGGGAGGCAGATGGAGTATTGCTGCACAAATTGGGTTTCAGTCTCATAGCGAGATACCAATCTGAACTTCACTGGAACTAAAGGTGCAGAATTGTTGCAATTATCCACTACCCTGCCATCAATCTACACCTGGCATGATAAGATTAATCAACATGGATCTGGGCTTTGTCTGCTTAATTTGTCTATCAGTGACAGCAGAGACACAACTTGAAATGGACATTTTTCCTTTTTTCTTTTTTTCCTGTTCTTTTTTTTTTTTTTTGGTTTTGTTTTGTTGATTCTTCTTATTTTTATGAGTTTAAAGATTGTTTTTAGTTTTTAGCTGTTGTTCTGTACTCTTCTTTTTATATTTTTCCTTCCCTCCTTCCCTCTTGTCTTCTTCACCAGTTTCTCAATTTGCATAATATTCCTTTGTCCTCCAGCCTTGCTTTTAATCTCTTCCTTTTCTTCTGTTTGTCTATTTTCTTCCAACCCTTTTAAAGTTTTTCCCCTAAGGGTACAATCACCATTTTGAGAGTGCATTTACTATATACAGTGTTATGGTTTGTTTTAGATTTTGTTAAATAATCACAAGTATAGTTCATATGTTAAAAGTATCACATCGATAGTAACCACAATATGCCATTTTATAGGCTGTATTTGATGTTATTGTTATTACTGATTATACTATTTTAGCCAAGGTGTCATAACTCTTTTAATCAGTTATTCTTCCTGGTATGCCAAGAGAAAAATTGCCTAAGGGTCATAAACAATACTATAAACCAGTACCAAAACAAATCTGGTGTGTAGCAACTTCTTATCCCCAATAAATTGAAGGGGTAGGATTTGCAATAAACTCAAAACCCAAAAGCCAATTGCACCTAGATGACATCTCTGAGAAATAGTTATTTCCTAATGTTTCTAAATACTAGCAATAAAACTACTTGCTGTAAGGAACTTACAAACATCAACCCAAAAATTAATCAAAAAAAAAAAAAATAAAGAAAATGAGAAGACAGGTAAGGAAGATGTAACTCCAGATTTCCAGTTCACCAAAGACAAACCTAGGGGCAATGAGGTAGAACAATTCAAAGGCTACCCACTTGGACTCTCTGTAGTGGTAACAGCAGAAATAACAAAGCAGATAAATGAGACTCAAAAAATTAAATAAAAAAAATTCTCAAATAACTACAGAGATGGTGATTATAATGTAAGACTTGGTTAGTGACTCTAGTGCACATATAGATTAAAAAAAGAGACTAGAAAAATGATGGAAATCATGAATGCCCCTCATAAGAAAGAAATTGGAGTGAAATATTTCAAGCTCTACAAGAAAACAATGTCCAACCCAGACTGATGTACCCCATAAAACTATCTTTCAAAATTGATGGAGAAATGAGATACTTCCATGACAAAGGACACCTGAAGAAATTCATGACAACAAAACAAGCACACTAAAATATTCTGAATGACATTCAACAAAGAGACAACAAAGACTACAACTCTACAAACCTCGAAAGAAAAAATCTACCAGGCAAGGCCAACAACAACAGAAAAATAACATAACAAGGATAAGTCAATATATATCAATTATAACCATCAATGTAAATAGTTTCAATTCATCAGTCAAAAGAAACAGACTGGCAAAACGATCAAGAAGCAGGATCCAACAATATGTTGCATACAAGAAACACATTTAATTCAAAAAGAAATTCACAGACTGAAGGTAAAGGGTTGGAACTTATTCTTCCTTTTGCCGGGACTTTGGAAAAAATCAAATGTAGCTATTCTCTTTTTAGACAAAATGGATTTTAAGCCAAGACTGATTAAGAGACAAAGAAGGTCAATCCACAATTGAAAAGGGAAAAATTTAACAGGAAGAGATAGCACTCATAAATATATATGCACCAAATACCAGTGCACCGAGCTGTATGAAACAAATATTAATGGACATAAAAAAATCAAATAAGCACTAATACTATTTTAATGGGGGACCTCAATACTCCACTGTCACAAATGGATGAACTAGACAAGAAAAATAAATACCTAAACCAAAACGGACTTTTGAACAAATGAACATAGTAGGTGTCTACACAGTGTTCCACCCCATAGCATCAGAATACATATTTTTCTCAGTTTCACACTGGATGTTCTCCAAAAATAGACCACATACCAGCTCACAGAACATTCTTATGTAAATGCAAAATAACTGAAATTATACCATGCATATTACCAAACCATAGCACAATGAAATTGGAAATCAATGGCAAAATAAAACACAACAAATACATAAACACATGAAAATTAAATAACACCCTCCTGAACAACCAGTGAGCCACAGATAAAATTAAAGAAGAAATTGGAATTTCTACAATTGAACAATAATGCCAATATTGTTAAATGTGATGCAATGAAAGCAGTCCTATGAGGGAAATATATAGTGGTGAATTCTCATATCAGAATAATAGAGTGAGTGG
>NW_004955416.1:6051253-6055000 GCF_000276665.1 Chinchilla lanigera | reverse complement strand
TCAACACTCAAAATTAAATAGCCTTTGCCTTGGGATGGTGCTGCTGATGAGAGGAGTCAAGAGGAGTGTGGGTCCACACTCTGCACTTCCTCCATTGTCCTGGGACAGCTTCTGGTGAGAGTAATACAGCCATGTTAGTGAGAGGAGTACAGCAGTTCTGGCTACAGCAGACATCATGAGGAACAGACACCTCCTAGGAAAGTCTCTACATGAGTAATAAAGCTACCTAACATTGGAAATCTAAACACAACTACACAGGGGAAAAAAATAGATAATGACAAGATGAAAAAGCAAAATGCAATCCCAAACGACCAGCCCACACAGGACAAGTCCAAAAAGATAGAGGAAATCATATGTTAACAAATGGAACTTTCTGAAATGATGGCAGCAGAAGTGAAAAAACAAAAGAGGCCGTAGAAAAAAAAATAATCTCTAAGGTGCAAAAAACAAATGACTATCAAAATAAAATATATTAAAGCAGACACAGATAAATAAGTAGAGGGGCTCAGGAAAACAATGGAAACCATGAATACCAAACATAGACAAGAAATGGAATTCATGAAACACATCTGAACAGAAATGCAGGAGATTAGAAACTCCATTGAAAGTACAAACAGCAGCAGATGGAATAAAGGTGAGAATAGACTATCAGATTGAAGACAGGAACACCATTAAAAGAAAGGTATTTAAAAATTGCAAAGGACCACAAAAAAATAATCCAACAGCTACAGGATTAAGCAAAGAAGAAAAACATAAGACTGATTGGAATCAATGAGAAAGCTGGAGACAATGTAAATGCCATTCAAAACCACTTCATAGAAGTAATGGCAGAACATCACCGAAACATGGATAAAGAATTTAACGTACAAAATTGGAGCATACAGAACTCCAGATATCCATAAACAAAATAAATCTACAGCAAGGAATATAATAATCAAGAATCCAGAAATTCAGCACAAGTGCAAAATATTAAAAGCAGCTAGAGAAAAGGAACATGTCACTTATAAAGGAAAGCCCATCAGAATCACAGCAGACTTCTGAACACAAATCCCAAAATCAAGAAGAGATTGGAGTAAAATATTTCAAGCCCTAAATGCAAACCCAGATTGATGTGCTTTGCAAAATTATTTTTCAAAATTAATGGAGAGGACTGGGGTTTTAAATCAGTGGCTCAGCACCTGCCTGGCAAGCATGAGGTCCTGAGTTCCATTTCCAGTACCAAAAAAAAAAAAAAAAATTGATGGACAAATAGGATACTTCCATGACAAGGAATAGCTGAAGAAATTTATGACCACAAAACCAGCTGTACAGAATGCTCCGAAAGACGTATTAGAAAGAGATAATGAATACCACTAATGCAGGAACACCAATAGAAAGAAGTCATCAGTCAAGGCAAGCAATTAAACAGAACAGAAAGACAGGGAACAAACAGTAAGGAAATAATACTACAAAGAAAAAACAGTATATATTAGTTATAACCATCAGCATAAATGATCTCAACTTACCAATCACAAGAAACAGGCAGGCAGAATGGATCAAGAAGATCCAACAATATGCTGCATTCCACAAACACATTTAACCCAAATAGAAATCCAGAGACTAAAACAACTCTCCATGCCACAGGAACCCAGAGAGAAGCAGGGATAGCTTTTCTATTTGCAGACAATTCAAACTTCAAGCCAAAATTGATCAAAAGAGAGAAAGAGGGTCACTACACGCTCATTAAGGGAAAATTCCAAGAAGAGATAACAATCATAAATATTAATTCACCAAACACAGTTTCAACCAGCTACATAAAACAAATATTAACAAATATTAACTGACATGAAAAATCAAATAAGTACTACCACAATTATAGTAGGGGAACTTAATACCTCACTCTTATAAATAGATCAAGTAGACAAAAGATCAATAAAGACATATTAGAATTAAACAAATCCTGTAAACAGAAGGACTGTGCACTCTTGATGCACAGAGTGTTCCACCCTCAAACATCAGAATATACATTCTTTTCCTCTGCCCATAGGATGGTCTCCAAAATAGATCACACATTAGCTGATAAAACATCTAAGTAAATGTAGAGGAATTGAAATCATCCCATGCATACTATCTGATGATAGCACAATGGAACTGGAAATCAAAGACACAGGAAACCACAAATACTACATTAACACATGGATATTAAACAACATCCTTTTGAACAACCAATGGGTCACAGAGGAAATTAAAGATGAAATTTAAAGTATATACAATTAAATAATAATGCTGATACAACATACTAAAATTTATGGGATGCAATGAAAGCAGTCCTACAAGGGAAATACATAGTGATGAACTCACCCATCAGGAAAATGAGCTCAAATATACAACCTAATGTTGAACCTCAAACTTCTAGAAAAAGAAGAACAAATCAAATCCAAAGCTTGTATGAAGGAGGAAACAATATGTAATATAACAACCACTGTTAATTTCTCTCATCTTGTCTTCAAACCCTTATCAATTTTAACATTCTTGCTTTGTTTCATTTGTGTTCATGATGTTGGTATGCTACTAATTTTTTTTCTTTTCTCATTTACTGCTCTCTTTAAAATAAAAAAAATTTAAAATGAAAAATTAATGCAATAGAGACTAGGAAAACAATACAAAGAATCAATGAATCAAAATTGTGAAAGAGGTAGTAACTGCTCAAAAGGAAAGAACAACTGGGATGAGGGAAAAGAAGAAGGAAAGAAAGAAAGAAAGAAAGAAAGAAAGAAAGAAAGAAAGGATAATATGTATATATGTATACACAAGATAACTGAGGTAGTTGTACTACTAATTTCTATTGCTTTATGCAAAGGAACAGTTAAAGTTTAACTCTTTGATCAGTGTTACATGCATATATTTGTTTAACTGAGTAACCAATTTGAAGATAACAATATGTAATACAACAACCATTGCTAATTTCCTTATCATCTTGTCTAAAATTCTGTATTATTTCTATTGTCTTGGTGTTGTTCTGTTTACATCTGTTTGTTTGTTAATATGTTTTCATTCTTTTATCTTTATAATAAAAAAAATTTAAATGTTGATTTTTTGAAAGAATAAATAAAATTGATAAAACACTAGCCAACTTCATCAAAAAGAGGAAATAAAAAGCACAAATTCAAGCAATTAGGAATGAAAAGGGAGCAATCATAACATATCTCACAGAAATCAAGGAGATTATTACCTACAATGAAAACCTATATTTTAATAAGATGGGAAAAACAGAAAAAGTGATCATATTCTGAGACACACAGTCAAATTGCCAAAACTAAATCAAGAAGATATAAAAATTCTAAATAAACCAATATCAGCTGATGAAATTGAAAATGTAATTAAAAATTTACCAATAAAGAAAAGCTCAGGCCCTTATGGATTCGCTGTTGAATTCTACAAGAAATTTAGAGAAGAATTAATGCCACTAATGCTGAAACTCTTTTAAAAAATTGAAAAGCAATAGTTCCAAAATCATTCCTGAAGTATTACCCTAATTCCAAAACCAGACAATATCCCAACCAAGAAATAACACTACAGGTGCATCGCCCTAATGAATATTGATGCAAAAATCCTTAATAAGACACTGGCAAATAGAATGCAACAAATCATCAGGAGGATTATACATCATGACCAAGTAGGATTCATACCAGGGATACAAGGATAGTTCAACACATGCAAATTAATCAATGTAATGCACCATATTAACAGAACCAAAAACAAAAATTA
>NW_004955416.1:6050247-6051153 GCF_000276665.1 Chinchilla lanigera | reverse complement strand
TCCAAAGCCTGTATGAGGGAGGGAATTACAAAAATAAGAGCAAAAAATTTATGCAATGGAGTCTAAGGAAACAGTGCAAAGAATCAATGAATTGAAGGGTTGTTTCTTTGGAAGATTAAACAAAATTGACAAACCCTATACAACCTTACAAAGAAGAAAGAAAAGAGAAGATATAAAACTTATAAATAAAAGCAATATTAATCAATAAACTTGAAGATGTAATTAAAAATCTACCAACAAAGTTCCCAATGTTGAATTTCACAATAAATTTAGAGAAGACCTATTGCCACTATTTCTCAAACTCTTTAATGAAATTGAAAGGGAAGCAATACTTCCAAGTTATCCTAATACCAAAACCAGAGAAGAATTCAACCAAAAAGATAACTATAGGATAGTCTTCCTATGAACACAGATGCAAAATTTCTCAATAAGATACTGGCAAACAGAACGTAGCAAATCACTGAGATCATTCACCATGATCAAGTAGGATTCATCCAGGAATGGCAGGATAGTTCAACACACCCAAATCATTAAATGTAATACATCATATTAACAGAGTCAAGGACAAAGCCATACGATCATCTCTATAGATGCAGAAAAAGTGTTTGACAAAGTCCAACACACATGCATTGTAAAAACCCTACAGAAAATTGGAATTGATTATTTTTACCTCAATCTGATAAAAGCCATCCATGGCAAAGCAGCACCTCTCCATGCCACAGAATGAAAATTGAAAGCTTTCACTCTAAAATCAGGAATACGAGAAAGATATCACTGTTACAGTCCAGGGTTTTGCATGGGGGAACAATACAGGACATATAATTAATAGAATTATTTTATAGTAGCCACCCAAAGAATCACACACAAAAACAGTACAGGAAATCTGTCCACACACTAAAGACTAAA
>NW_004955416.1:6036598-6037907 GCF_000276665.1 Chinchilla lanigera | reverse complement strand
CAATTAGACAAGAGAAAGAATAAAAAGAATAAAGATAGGAAAGAAGATGTTAAATTATCATTATTTGTAGATGACATGATACTCTATATAGAAGAGCGTAAAAACTGCACCAAAAAACTTGTTGATTTAATATCCAAATTCAGTAGTGTAGCATGATATGCAGTTAACACTCGAAAGTCAACAGCACTGCTGTGCACAAGGAACAAATTAACAGACAGAGGTGTTAGAGAAACCACACCCTTCACAAGGTCCAAAAAAATGAAATACTTAGGAATCAATCTAACAAAAGTTGTAAAAGATCTGTATTTTGAAAATTACAGTACCCTGAAAAACAGATTGAGAAGGATATCAGAAAATTGAAAGATATCCCTTGCTCATGGGTAGGAAAAACCAACATAGTGAAAATGGACATACTGCCAAAACTGCTATACAGATTTAATGCAATCTCATTCAAAATACCATTAACATGTCCCACAGATCTAGAGAAAACATTCCTAAAATTCATCTGGTACCAGAAAAGACCTAAAATTGTAAAAGAAATTCTTGACAACAAAGACAAGTTAAGGGCATCATAGTCCCAGGCTTGAAATTTCACTGCAAAGCTACTGTGATAAAATCAGCATGATATTGGTCAAAAAAAAAAAAAAGGTCGGAGAATCAGTGGAACAGAATGAAAGATGCAGACATATCTACAAACACACTCATCCATCTTATCTTTGACCAAGAAGCCAGACATGTTCACTGTTCACTAGGAGAAAGGAAGAAAGGTAGTCTCTTTAATAAATGATTTGGAAAAACAGGCTCTCCACATGCTGAAGCCCAAACTAGACCCACGTCTATCACCATATGCCAAATTGAAGTCAAAATGCATCAAAGATCTAAATATTGAAATAGAAATACTAAATTTACTGGAAGAGAAAATAGGCAGAAATCTCAAAGTCATGGGTGTAGGAAGAGACTTTAGGAACAAAACCTAGACTGCAATGGAACTACTACAAGGAATAAACAAGTGAGATTTCACCTTATTAAAAAGCTTTTGTACAGAAACAACAACAAAAAAACACCAACAGAGTGAAAAGGCAACCTACTGAATGGGAAAAGATTATAGCCAGTTATCCAACAGAAAAAAGACTTCTATCTAGAACATAAAAAGAACTGAAAAATTTAGACCCCCAAATTCAAAGACTCAATAAAAAATACACATCTGAGATGAATACATACTTCTCAGATCAAGAAATACAAATAGAAAATAAATACATGAAAAAATGTTCAACATCATTTGTCATTTGAGAGATGCAAATTTAAACAA
>NW_004955416.1:6033057-6036153 GCF_000276665.1 Chinchilla lanigera | reverse complement strand
ACCTATGTGGACATCATATTGTCTCACTATTGTGAGAAATTGAACAAGTAAATAGTATCCAAAATGTACAACAGATATTGTGAAGTGGGAAGAAACTGTTCAAAAGGAAAGACAAACTATGATGAGGGAAAGGGGAAAGGAAGAAAAGGAAAAAAATATATATGTATATACAAGATAGCTAAGATTGTTACAGAGCTAGCTTCTCTTCCTTGAAAATAGTGTTTTGTGCTAATATTGTTTAGACAAAATCTCATACCTTGATCTTGTACACTGATTAACTACTACAAAGATGATACACAATGTATCAACTGTTATAACTGTCCTAGTAACTTGTTTTGGAACTTGATTTCATTGTTTGTTTATCTTTTTTTCTCTTTAAAATAAAAAATATCAAGAGCCTTCTTGAACATGAATAACAAACTCACTGAAAGAGACATTAGAGAAACAACACACTTCACAGTAGCATTCCCCCAAAAGGAGATACTTAGGAATCAATCTAACAGAGATAGTAAAACAACTTTACATTAAAAACTATAGTACTCTGAAAAAGGAGATGGAAGAAGATATCAGCAAATGGAAAGATATCTCTTATTTGTGTATAGGAAGAATCAATACAGTGAAATGCCATACTCTCCAAATTATTATATAGTTTTAATGCAATCCCAATCAAAATACCAATGGCATACCTCACAGAATCATGAGGTATTAATCATTAGGTATTAATTTCTAAAATTAGTTTGGAAGCATAAGATATCTATAAAGCAAAAGCAATTGTAAGCAACAAAGACAAGGCAGGGGGCATCACAATCCCTGACTTGAAATTACACTATAAATCCACTGTGATAAAAACAACATTGTACTGGCAAAAAGACCTGAGTATCAATGGAACAGATTAGAAGATGCAGAAACAACTCCAGAAACACTCAACTACATTATCGTTGACAATAGAGCCAAACACCTTTACTGGAAGACAGAGAGCCTCTTTAATAAATGATGCAAGAAAAACCTGACTTTCCACATGCTGAAGATTAAAACTAGACCCATATCTTCCATCATACACTAAACTAAAATCAAAATGTATCAAAGACTTAAATCTTAAAGTAGAAATATTTAATCTGGTGGAAGAGAGAAGAGGTAGAACTCCTTAAGACATTAACGTAGGCAAAGACTTTATGAACTAAACCCCAATCACATAGGAACTATCACAAAGAATCAACAGCTTGGATCTCATCTTATTAAAAAACTTTTTCACAGCCAAAGAAACCATTGAGTGAGTCAAAAGACAAATCACAGTGTGGGGAAAAAAAAATTACCAGCTGTTCCTCAAATGAAAGACAAAGATATTTAGAGAAGACCTAATACTATTACTCCTCAAACTCTTTAATGAAATAGAAAGGGAAGCAATACTCTCATATATTACTCTGAAACCAAAACTAGGAAAGGATCCAACCAAAACAGAGAATTACAGGCCAATATCCCTAATGAACATAGATGCAAAAATATTCAGTAAGATACTAGCAAACAAGGCCGAGAATATAGCTCAGCAGCACAGTGCCTGCCTGGCAAGCACAAGGTTCTGAGTTCCATTCCTGGCATCCCCCAGAAAGATATTGGCAAAGATACTGGCAGCAAATTATCTAGAAGATTATACACCATGATCAAGTAGGATTCATCCCAGGGATTCAGGGATGGTTCAACATATGCAAATCAATAAATGCAACGCATCATATAAACAGAGCAAAGGACAAAGATCACATGATCATTTCAATAGACAAAGAAAATGCACTTGACAGAGTCTAACATCCATTCATGATAAAAACCCTACAGAAAATTGAAATTGATGGTCTTTATCTTAATCTGATAAAAGCCATCTATGACAAACCAACAGACAACATCATACTAAATAGTCAAAAACTGAAAGTTTTCATTCTAAAATCAGGAACAAAACAAGGATGTCCACTATCACCACTTCTATTCAACATGGTTCTGGAAACATTAGCCAGAGCAACTAGACATGATAAAGAAATAAAGGGAATAATGATAGGAAAAGAAGATATTAAGTTATCATGATTTGCAGATGACATGATGTATTACATACAATATCCCAAAAACTTCACTAAAAGACTTCTAGATTTAATAACCAGATTCAAGAGAGTAACTAGATACACAGAATATACAGAGTTCAAAAAAATCAGACCTCTCAAATTTAAAGACCCAATTCAAAGATGTGGATATGAAATAAATAGACACTTCTCAGATGAAGAAGTACAAATGGTAAATAAACATATGAAAAAAATGTTCAGCATTACTCAGTATCCAAGAGATGCAAGTTAAAAAAAATTCTGAGATTCCATCTCACTCCAGAAAGAATGACTGTTATCAAGAAGTCAACCAGTAATAAATGCTGGCAAGGCTGTGAGGAAAAAGGGACCCTTCTCCACTATTCATGGGTGTGTAGACTGGTTCAGCCATTGTGGAAAACAGTGTGGAGATTCTTCAAAAAACTAAAACTAGAGATTTCATTCAACCCAGCTATTCCCTTTCTTGGTATCTTCCCCAAAGAATTAAAAGCATCATACGCAGCAAAATATGCACGCCCATGTTTATAGTGGCACAGTACGTAATAGCTAAATCTTAGTAATAGCCCTAATGCTTATCAACCAGTGAATGCATAAAAAAGATTTTTTACATACAATGGAGCACTAAGAAGGATACTCTGCCATAAATAAGGATAAGCTTGAGACATTTGTAGATAAATGGATGCACCTTGAGACCATACTCTTAAGTGAAGTAAATCAGTCACACATGATTAAATACCCCATTGTTTCTCTGATGTAAAAAACTGAAAGTATAAATAAGAACCAAAATGTATAATAGATACTGGGAAATGGGGAGAAAATATGCAAATGAGAAGGGCAACAAGGGAGGGAGAAAGGAAAGAAGGAACTAGAAAAAAAGAATAGAATTAAAAATGGAAAGAAAGCTTTTGTATATAAGGAGAAGGAAGAGGGGTTGAAGGGAGGGGAATGGGCAAAAGAGGAGAAGCAGATATATCATGTACATGTCCCAATTCCCTATGATGAATGTGAGGTCATT
>NW_004955416.1:6028258-6032438 GCF_000276665.1 Chinchilla lanigera | reverse complement strand
TTTTTCTTTCTTTCTTTCTTTCTTTCTTTCTTTCTTTCTTTCTTTCTTTCTTTCTTTCTTTCTTTCTTTCTTTCTTTCTTTCTCTCCTTCTTTTCTTCCTACTCTCCCTCCCTCCACCTCTTCCCTCTTCTTCCTTCCCTCTCTTTTTCTTTTACTTTTTAATTCCCCCATTTATTTCTTTTATTAGTAATAGTTATGAGACATAATAAATACATTCATTTTATGGAATTGATATGTATCAATTAACATACAACATATGGATAGATATAGATATATTTCACATTGTGATCCTTTTTTTTTTTCTCTTCCCCTTCTCTCCTCACACCCAGGTTATTTCTTATTCAACTGACAATCTGAGATTGTACTAAGCAACAAGTGGGCAGGATCATGTGTCTGCCAAATGAAACTCACCTATGGGTTCTTGTGCTTAAAATGATCTCTGTCCAGAAAACAGATTTTAATTTTTTTTTTGGCATATTTGGGGGACACATCTTTTTCCTAGAGCTGCAAAACCCTTGTCTAGGAATGTTAAGAAATATTTTCTCCCACAGTATATCAGGAAGTATAATTTCTGAAACAGGACTGAGAAGAAGAGGTCTCTGCCTTCTCTGGGGTATAGAGGCAAGAGAAATAGTCCTGAGAAGGCAAATATCCCCTCATCAGTGGGAGCAGGAGGTGCATAGAGGACCCACTGTCCCTCTCTGGTTAGGCATATCCGGTGTCTCTGTCTTAGCAAAATGAGAATTTCTTCTGCCATGATCGCCACTGCTACTACATGTAGACCAAACTGGACTTACAAGAACTTGGATTTCCTTGGTCACTCCCTGCAGAGCCCAGGGTTGACACAGGCTTTGACTTTGATGGGAAAGTATGGAATAGATTCTTTTCTCCTCAGCTTCCTGGACTGTCTGTTCCCAGGTAATCTCTCTTTAAATTTAATCAATCAGCTATGCTTATTTTCACACAGTGGCCAGCTTGTTATGTACTTTCACCATCGCTCTTCTTTCTTCTGTGCTTCACTCCCCTGTCACTTCCCACTCCTTAGTAAGGAGGAGAGGTTTTAATCACTTTCTTAGAAATGAGGATATTTTTGAATACTAAGATAATTGTGCTACTGATTTCTATCAGTTCATTGAAAGGGACAATTAGTGTTTATATTGTTTGAGCAATCTTACATGCTTATATCTGGTAATCTGAGCAACTACTTTGAAGACAAAAATATGCAATACAACAAACATTATTAATTTCCTATCATCTTGTTTGGAAATTCTGCATCATTTTATTGTTTTTTATCACTGTCTTTAAAATAAAAAAGAAATGAGGATATTTGAAATAAAAAATGAGGATATTTGATGAATATCCAGATATTTTCTTAATTACTAATTGTTAAACTCCCTAGGAACAAAGACCAAAAAAGACTGTGTGCCACATTCTGCACTGTATATCCTCTAGGTAGTGCAGTGCTTGACGTGTGGTAGGCACTCAGCACATTTGAAGTGATTTATTGACTAGACTTGGAAACTGTAGGACTTCCAAAGAAGACCATCTGAGTCAAATTACAGAAAGCAGTTGTGGAATCCTTTATTCTCCTTTATTTTCATTTCTAATAGTCTCAGTAGCTACCAAGGGTTTGGGCTTCACAGCCTCTTTGCACAATAAAAATTAAATGCTCCTGTGAAATTCTTCCACATACCAAATCACAGAATTGCAAGGTAGATGGAGCCCTCATGATTATCTAGTCAAAATCATATCTGATATATGCACTTCGCCTTCAAAATGCCCAGCACACAATGACTCTTTCTCTGCTTGGAATCTCTACCTGTAAGGACATAAAATGCTCTATAGTGTTAGACAGCTGAAAGCATCTTTGAACATCTCTAGTTATTATATTGTTATTTTAAGAATTTTTCATATAAAGTCAAAACTTTTTTTCAACAAACCTGCAACTTCTGTCCATAGGCTTTCCCATACCCTCTGGAGCCACAGAAAATAACTCTTCAGTCATGTGAAGTTAGTTAAGTATCCTGAACCCACCAAAATTTCTGGTTTCCAAAAATTACTTCCAATTCTTTCAACTATTCCTGAAATATTATTTTTGGAGCACCTTCAGAAAGAAAGCCATTGTTGGTTTTCTTGTCATGAAACAGTTTTCTAAGGCATTAAAACTTTTTTGACTCACAGGTGATCAAAATACTAGGGCCTCGTGAGAGGAATAAGGAAATTTTCTAAGTGTCAGGTGCCAAGACAGTACATTTTTGAGGCAAGGTGAGCTGCCATTAATCAGTGACATGTGGGCATTCAAGGGTGGCACGGAGAGTCTGGTGGGCAATATCTTGTTTTGAATCTTTGGTTTGGATTTGGGACAGCAGGATGAGTCTTCATAGTCTGCAATATATGTTCTTCCCTAAAGGGAAGTATCTGTGAATCTAGACTTTAGAAGGCCCTAAGCACTCTAGTTCAATCTCAAGTGCTTATGGTCTTATTAATCAGAGCAAGAAGATGTTATAAAGTGGAAAGAAACGTGGATAGATGTTGTATAAATAACCCACTCTGAGTTAATCTTAATGGCAGGAGAAACATTCTTGTTTTCTGTTGTAAGAGGAGAAAAAGTAATGTGTTTTATGTGCTAGAGAATGGGAAGATATTGAGTAATTCTTCCCTGTGTTTGGGATGGAGTCAGGAAGACACAGTAGAAGCAGAATGCCATGAACTTGAAATCATTGCTTGATACTCAGTACTTAGATACCAGTGGGAAAAATTCTGCCACTAATAGCTGAGCTCTAAGCCCAGGAAAAGATGTGTGTAAACACAGCAAGTGGAAAGGAGCCTTCATTCTCAGCATGAGCTGCTTCCTTGATGAGGAGTCAGCAGGTCTGGTTTTTATTTAGCTGCCTCCTGCTATCATAGCATATTGAAAATAAAATTACACTGACAACCACTGTAGAGGCAACATACCTCCCACCCAGGCTGGAGTTTTGCATTTAAACAAAGGTCTTTAATAGTTGCAGTATAGGTGGCAACTAGCAAAAGGACTATATGACTAAAGTGGATGGCTTATGTATTCACAAATATGTGGGAAAGAGACACTTAAAAATCTTCAAGCCACAGCATGTTTCTGACAGTCTTCTAAGAAATGTCTCCTAAGTTTGGTAGAATAAATGGTAGGTTCTTCTCTATGATCCCTGCTGGTGTTCTTAGACAACTGCCAACAGCATGGAAGGGTAGGTTGGTTTAAAAAAGTAGTTGACTCTCTCAGTGACATTCCCTAGCACCTAGATAGAGGCCTCAGTCTGGCCTTCCTCCGTCCATTCTGTGTCCACTCTTCTATGTTAGAGAACTTCTTTCGGGAGACAAAAGTTGTTTACCCAGAACTCACAATATGTGTGCAGAAAAGGTCACCAGGGGTCAGCTGAAGTCTGACCCTAATTTTATGAATATTTGAACATGTCTATCATTTCCAGAGATCATGTAGTGGGCATGTGATTAACAGTGGAGCCAGACCATTTGGGCTCAAAGCTGGTTTTGCTATTTACTAGTGATGGGATCAAGTAAGGGAGAGCAAGAGGTTGCTTGGGGCCATTTCATGGCTTTTGTGCTTCTGGCCATTTTTTCCTCCCTTGTGTGTGTGTGTTTGTTGCTTTTGCTGTGTTCTGCGCCAGGAGCTGCAGGCCTCTGCCGTGTGCCACTCTGCCTTATAATCTGCCAAGTACGGACTGAAACCTCCACGAACTGTAAGCGAAATAAACCTTTGTTTCCTTAATTTTGGGCACCAGGTATTTTGTCCAAGCAACGAGAGAAAAGTAACCAAGACAGAATTTGGTACCAGGGGAGTGGGGTTGTTGCTGTGACTATATCTGACCATGTGGTTCAAGAGCCTTTGGAAATGGCTTGTGGGAAGTGTTTGGAAAGGTTTGGAGTTGTTGCCTGAAAGAGAAGCGCTAGAACACCTTCGGCTGTTCTGTCTGGGAGATTCTAGTCAGAGCTCAGAAGCCCAGAAGGCTGATAGAAATCCTGCCGGTAAAGACCAGGTTTGGGAGGTTCTGCTGGGAAGAAGGACTGCATTGGTTGTTGGACTCCAGATGATGTGTGTTTTGGCTTGGCAGAAAGTTTGTCTGCATTTTGCTCATGTCCAGAGACTTTGCCTAAGACTGAGATTAAGGGCGGCAGCAGACTGGTTAAT
>NW_004955416.1:5973560-6026968 GCF_000276665.1 Chinchilla lanigera | reverse complement strand
GGAGAGCAAGAGGCTGCTTGGGGCCAGTTCCTGGCTTTTGTGCTTCTGGTCATTTTTTCCTCCCTTGTGTATGTGTGTTTGCTGCTTTTGCTGTGTTCTGCGCCAGGAGCTGCAGCCCTCTGCCATGTGCCACTCTGCCTTATAATCTGCCAAGTACGGACTGAAACCTCCACGAACTGTAAGCGAAATAAACCTTTGTTTCCTTAAATTTGGGCATCAGATATTTTGTCCAAGCAACGAGAGAAAAGTAACCAAGACACCTACCACTCTCGTGGCTAAGGTCTTTACAGGAACAAGTGTGGGAATGTGCACAAAGTTGTTCCCACTGACAACTGCCTGACACAAAGTACGCAAGGAGAATTAACTGTTATTTGTATGCATTGATATTCCTAATTTCCTCAACTTTTCTTCAAGATCTGACACAACCACATTGACCAGACTGATCTTACTTTATACACTCAAAGTTTTGGTTCAGAGAAAAATTAAGTGTCAGTGTTAGAGATAGAATAGATTCACATCAAACACTTGATCACACCTATACAAAGATTCTAATAGCTTCTCCCATGGCTGTGGAAAGCCTTCTACAGGTGGCTTTTCAGTTTCTCAACACTATAGACAAGAAGCTGTTATTATCTGGTTTCTACTGGAGGAAGCCCCTGGTGCAAGTCCTACTTTGATACGTGCAGAGAATACAAACCTCCAGGAAAGTTACTGAATTCATGACAGATTCTATGAAAGATTCGGTGAAGATCAAGGAGGAAGGTATAATCTCCATGCCTGAAACTATGCAGGGAAAAATGCAGCAATGTGCAAGCATGAAAGGGCATAGAGCACAGAAAAGTTGAGGAACCAGCCCTGGAAATACATGGAGGTGGGGAAATGCTGTGAGCAGTTGCATGCAAAAGTTGCACAGCAGATAGTTCCCTCCTGCAGCGTATGTGCTGGCCCAACACACTTTGTCCTCACTCTTCCTTCTCTCACATCAACAAGGCATGGTGACAAGTTCACCCCTCACAATAACTCAGTGACAACACAGCCGTAGTCTTCACTTGCTGCTTCTGGGGTTTCTCTCTCTCTCTCTCTCTCTCTCTCTCTCTCTCTCTCTCTCTCTCTCTCTCTCTTTCCCTCTCTCATATCCCCTTTGATTTTCTTCTCTTTTCCAAGGAAAACTACACTTAAGGGATCTTCAGTGAATTGTTACTTCATGAAAAATAAATCAAGGTTCATAACAATTCCCTGGAATTCTGAGTTACAGAGCAAAAGCATCACAGCTCATTTCACTGACAGGCTGACTAGGGCCATTCGGTCTACCTTTGTTCAGACATCCTCAAGTTCATGACCTTAAAACTTTGGGTGGCTCCACCACTGTACCCCTGGTTACCTCTGGTAGTTAAAATAAGTGTTTCTGATCATCATCAGAAATGAGCTTCCCCATATTTCTGAATGATGGGACTAATCCTACGTGGAGCTACACAGAAATAGCTTGGTTTTTACTTCTACATATCAAAGACAATGTGTGAAAATCGTGTTAAAACAGCAACTTTCACTCCCTCCCTACATGTTCCATGTTATAGTTTGGGGTTTTTGCAAAGGGCACAATATAATACAGGTCACATATTTTATAAGATTATTTATAATAGCCACCCAAAGAATCATATACAAGAGAGTGCAGGAAATCTGCCCATAAACTAAAGATCAAAGAATCCTGCTGAGGGCCTGGATTCAGCTGAGGACTTAGAGCCCATGGCAATGTGTCCCATGAGTCCAGTGGGAGGCCTAGAGCCCATGACAATGTCTCATGCAAGCCTGTCTCACAGATCTGTGCTGGGAAGGCCCAAAGGTTGTGGTAGAAGCTGGAGAGTCTGTGTCAGTGGGATGAAGGATCTGTGCTAGCAGGCTGAGGGATCTGCACTGGAGCCAGGAAGTGACACTCAGAGTAAGAACCAGAACTTCCCTGAAAGGTACCACAGACATCCTCAGCAATAGTAAGATTCTGAGCTCCTCTGATGATCAGGAAAGCTGAGTTCCCATCAGGAAAACCAACATGACAATCTTCTCCAGAGACTGTGCTGTGCACCATGTTCCTCTCTGGAGCCAGGCACTGATGTTCAAAGTGAGGACCAGAGCTCCCCCAAAGTGAACCATAGTCATTCTTAGCAACAGTAAGGTCCCAAGCTCCTTCAACAATGACAGCACCTGAGTTCATGAAGAAAGCCAGCATGACAAGGTCCTCCAAGAGAACCAACAACTCCTTACAGCTTCTAACAGTACCCAACAGCTTCTCTCACCTCCCAAAAGCCTTCCCCTTCTTCTTCTCCAGTTCTGCCTCTTATGATCCTGGCAACAGTCCCCAAGTGGACCTCTCACATCCGGCATCATGCTTATTAAGTTCAGCAGGGTGTTACAAGTTGACCACCTGTTGTCAATTCACCACATTCCATTATTTGTGTGCACACAAACACACACACACACACACACCTATTGTTTTCTCTTAGCAAAGACATTTAGTATAACCTACTTTTAAAATCTATTCTTTATAAGATGAGTGAGCCGTGTCTGTACTTCCTCACCCTAATTTATGTCCTCACCCTAACCACATTGAGATGGCCTCATTCCTACAGCCAGCTTAGCAAAAAGAATGGAAGGGAGTGAAAAGTGTTGGAGGACTTGTGTTTATGGAACATCATCATATTCATCAGATATCTAGTTCAGTTCAAATTTCACTAGGCCCCTTCACCTTTCTCCTAATGTGCTCAGAAAGCACAGTCACACTCAGACATGCAAAGATTCCCTGCTTGATCCTCACTTGCCATTAGGTTGGAAATCCATGGCTGCCTCACCATGATTTTTCTCTCTACTCCGGGTTTTCAGGACTTAATAATTATGACTTCCTCTGCAAAATGTTTGGGTTCAGTTCTCTTCTTTTTTTACAGATACCATGAATATCTGGAGGATGGACTTTCTTTTTCAGCAGCATGGCTACAGAATACAGTTCATGTCCTGGGCACTGAGCTGGAAAGTAGCAGCTGAACCTTTTTGGGGAACAAACTTTTGAGGACACCTGCTCTAGTCTGTAGATTAAAAAAAAAAAAAAAAAAAAAAACATTGCTTAGCTCAACACCCATCTTGAAGATAGGCATATAAATAAAGCATTGTCTCTCCTCTCTTAGCTTGGAAATCATTGTTCTGCTGGTCCCTGTGAAACCCTCCATGAGAAAAGCAGCTTGCTGTTACGAAAAGTGGTGCATCGGCAAGTAGAAAACTCAGTGACACTGTGATAACTTACCTGACCTCTTTGACCTCCTTTTCTTCATAAATAGATAAAGAAAAAGGAACAGGTCAAAAGCTTTGCAAGACATCGCAGTGAGAAGTCTCTGTGATTCTAGGATGTAAATGCATAGAGACTGGGGGACAATAAGGTAAGTTGGAAAAAAATCTCTCCAGGATTTAAGTAGTTAAGTAGTAATTCCACATTAAAGGGCATTGCTGAATATTTAACATTAAGTAGGTATTAGCTGTTAATCTCTAACTAGGCTGGTTTCAATATTTGACATTTAAATTAAATAATCATACCACATTTAATAATAAAGTCACTGTATGTTAAGCAAATACTACTTGGTTATTGAAACCATATGTTACTCTGACCACATTGTGAAGGATTCACATGTTTTTAATAATCAGCTGATCTTTATTCCATACAGAGCACAATGCTTGTACTGTACCATGAGAAGCAGAGAAGCTATTTATGTCAGCTCCAAATGATTATTTTTGAAATAAATACACTGGGTTTTACTTTCCTACAGATCCTCCTATTTAATGAGCTATCTACGCATCGTGAGGTGCTGTCAGCATAGAAGTTTTCTTGTAAATTCCTGAGATCTTGTCATATGCTACCTGCATAGCCCAAGTTGAACATTGAGTACCACTAATACCAATCAATCCACTCTACCCAACTGATTTCAACTCATTTTATTGAATTGATTGATAGGAACACAAACACATCTATTTTTAATATTTAAGATATTATGTTATATAGACTTATCAATTCCATTCTTTACTGACCCCAACAAATGGACATAACCAAATATGAGAATATAAATGTATTTTCTATATTCTATTTCCTCAAGTACCAGTAATTTTTGCTTGTACTGTGGATATATTGACAATGTCTTTGCCATCCTTATTTGTAGCAATGATGCTCCAGTCATGCTCACAGCCTCTGGGTAAATGGAAGGAGAGAAAGGAGGCAGAACTAGGTTAAAAGAACATATACATGACTTAAGCTTTTGTGATGTGTTTTTCAGATATTTTGGGGGAAAAGTCTATTGGACAAGCCTACATGTTGTTTAGAATCAGTTGCCTTGTTGAAGTCCTATGAAAAATCATAGTATTAACCTGTTAATCACTAAAATTCTATAAAGAATGTGAGATCCATGGATGAATATATAAATCTTATGTGTTTAGCATTAGGGAGGATATGTGCCAGAATAAATCTATAGAGGATGCTCTAAAGATTAGTTCACATTTGCATTTTAGAAATGATCAGCAATCCATACTATTTAAATATTTGGACCATATCTTGTAGCTAGTGATAAGGGTTTGAAGCCAAACCCAAGACACATTTCACCATGTTACAGACTTATGAAATTCTGCTTCTCTTTTTATACCAATACATAGTCTTTAGTTTCTCTCTTTAGCAGGAAGGAGTTATAGTTCTGGTCTTTTCAACCTGTCCCAGAAGCATCATGAGCACTTCTATTTTCTGTCTTATAGGTGTCATCTGTATTACCTCATTCTTGAAATCAGCAATCTGATACTGATAAGTCAAGCAGAGACAGAGAGGTCAATTTTGGCCAAGGAGTGCTTTTCCTAGTATCTTGATGTCTGAATACCTCTTCTGTTCCAAAAGACTATGTCCTTTGCTTCCAACTATTCTACTATGGCCTGAAGAATTCATTAAGTCTCACTCACTGATTCTCTGAAGATGTAACACACAAGTTATCCTGAGACCTCAGGTCTTTCCTAACTTTAGGCTGAGTCTGTGTAATAATGGATGAATCCTTGAATAGCTATTGCTATGAATTTTGATCAGACATCTCAATAACACCATTGTAGATTCTAGGCAGAACAAACCTAAGGTCAGAATTTTTGTGGAAATACTGTACTTGAGCCTTAAGACATGTTAAGGTATAAAGTCTGCTGTGAATTAACAGAACATTTTCAGAAAGAAAGATGCTGATTGGAGAAAGAAAAATGGAAAGAAAGATAGTTGAATTGAATGTGAGATGTCAAGAATTGTTTCTGAAAACAGTGCAGTCTAAAATTGGTCATCATTCTGGATCTGTCAGTTTATTGAGGAAAGGGAGGGAGGGAATGAGAATGTGTTAAATAACTCCACAGACAAAATCCTGAATATGGGACATTCACGAGCTCAAACAATCCAGTTTTTCCAATAAATAAGGTTACAGGGGAGAAGATTTTATTGATTAAAAGAAATTTAATCAATTATAATGCACAGATTTTGACCAGGTATTGATTTAAGCAAAACAACTGAGAACAAAGCAGAACCAAAGAAAGTGTGGGATGCTGAGGGGATTTGAACTCTGACCACATATTTGGTAACACTATTACATAGCTATTGTTCAATTTTAAGTTTATAGTAGCCTGAATAATGGCCTCTCCAAAGATATGTATGTGTAGGTGAGATTATCTAATCTGTGGTACCTGTAAATGTGTTACCTTAAATGGGCAAAAGAGAATGTGCACATGTGATCATGTGCAGATAAAGGTTTAAGCTAGCTTGTCAAGTAAAGCCTAATATAATCACAAAAGTCCCAAGAAAAAGGAGGAAGAAAGGTTAATGAAATGATGATGAGATCACTGAAGTCAAGGTGGAAATGACATAGCCAGCAGCCATGGAATATCATTAGCAGAAAATGAGAAGGAATTAAAGTTCCCTCTTAGAACCTTAAACACCAGCCAGCTCAGATGACCTCTTGATTTTAGCTCCTTCAAACTCACTTCAAACTTCTGACCTCGAACTGTCAGAGAATAATTTTTGTTGTTGTAAGCCATTAAGTTTTTAGTATAGAAGCAATAGAAAGTATAGCATAAAAAACAATAGAAAGTATAGTATAAAAATTTAGTATAGAAGCAATACAAAACCAAAAAATGTGACACATATGGTTGTATTCTTATTAAAATTATTATCTGTTATAGGTTTGTAGTATACATTTAGAATAATAAAGCAATGTCTTAGATTTGCTATAGAGAAAATAAAGTATACATTTAGAATAATAAAGCAATGTCTTAGATTTGCTGTAGAGAAAAGAGTGTGGAAGAGTTGAAGTAAGATTGGCAATGTTGCTAATATTGAAGCTGGATAATAAGTAAATGGGCCCTTTTTTGTATTTTCTTTGCCTTACCATATATTATCTATTACTTAAATCACAACTAAAATAGAAGGAGTGTGAAGATAAGATTTTGGACTTAGCAACTCTTCCTAGTGCTCAGCTGGCCACAGTGTATGGAAAGCGAGGCTGTGGTAGAACTTCTAGAGAGCTGGTGGAGGGAGTGGGTATGCAGTTGCTATATAAAAGCCGCCTTTACTTGGATCAAATATCAGCCCAGAATGCCACAACATTGGCTGATCTCTCATATCAGTGGGTGGGGATCTTTGGCATGAAACTATGACAGATGAATGGTATAGTAACCGTATCTGTTAGCCATGGTGAATTTATTTAATTTGCATTTTTCTAATTATATGCCATGTCCTAAAAAAAAAAAAAAAGTCACATTTATCTTGTTTCTCCTAGTAGGAATATTAAGGTATATTATCACAGAAATATCATGTCTACCCTATATCCTTTTATTTAGAAAGTTTAACACAATAGCTCTTAGTAGTAGCTGTGGATTAGAACTATTGATTTTGTTTAGTGTGATGTCTAAGGCCACATCCTAGACCAGAAGTTCTGAAACAACTTCAAACCAGAAGTTCTGAAACAACAAGGAGTTGTGTTCAAGCAATGAAAATTTTGTGTTAAGAAGGCAATTTTGATAGTGTGAAAGATGAGCCAAACGGAAACTATACAGAATCAACTAGGGCAATTGTATAGCAAGGCCAGTGAGAAGTGCGCAATTGCAGTAAGGAAGTGTGACTGGGAATGGAAAAGAGAAGGTACTCTGAGAGACATTTCTGAGCTAGAAACTATAGATTTTGGTAATTTAAGTAGCAAGAGTAACTGGGTAGCAGAAAATGTGTAAGCCAGGATAATTCTCATTTTTCCTGTGATAATAAATAGATATGCAGAGATGACTCTTCTCCACCTTTCTACTATTTTTGCGCTCTCAGCTGTAAGGAATAATACTCCTTCAATGGCATTCTCATTCCATTTTCAGGAAGGTGAGGAATGGGACAAAACTCCCATGCCTTTATGTGATTTCAAAAGAGGAGAAGAAGAAGAGGAAGAGGAGGATGAGGAGGAAGAGGAAGAGGAAGAGGAAAATTGTAATTAGGTTTCTGGAAGAAATACCTCCATCAAATGGCTGGGTTCACTACTGCCCTCAGTTCCCTCATACTGGTAATTCTAAATGTGTGGTATTCTCTTTATGTGAATCTCTACCCTGTTCACTATCAGTGACACCCTCCAGGCTACCAGAGACTGGCTAACCTGGAGAATTGCTAGCACCTATTCACTTTCTGGACACAAGCATGGCTTTGGATTGATTCCTGCCTTGGGAGCCATACTCTTCACCAAGAGGAAAACCTATGTAGTATACTTTTCTGACATTGAAAGTTTAGCATGAAAACATGTATATTTTATTCCTATATAGGTCATACCTAAGCAGCGTGTCTATATAGAGAAGTACTATTCAAAACCTAATTATCTAGAATTCTGTCAAATATAATAACTGAGTTTTACTAAGCTGGTAAACGATGCTAGGATTCAGATAAATTGTTTTGGTAAAACTTAGTCTGAACACAGAGTTCTTCATTTAGGGAAAAAACATGCCATAGCTGCCATTCTCTATGCCAAAACCCGATGGAAATGCTTGTAATGTGGTGGTGACTCACCATAGCTGAATAGATACCTTGGAAGTGAATGAAAGACAGGGAAAGATGGTTTAATCACACCTTGGACCATTCCCTTTGGTGGAAGAGAATAATGCAGTGTAAAATTTTGTTATCATTTGCTGTCAGGTCATTCCATGGTTCTGGTCAGAACTCGTGCGGAGCAGTTTTGTTAAATATAGTCATGTTCTTTCCACATGTGTTAGGAGAGGGAAAGTACAATAGGTAACACTATTTGTCAGATTACTTGTTTGTCCCTTTGCTATGAGGAAGGTTGTCTAAAACCTTCCTGGATGCCTTTTCTTTACTTTGAAAGACAAATATTTTTTAAAAAGGGATTTTTTAGGGCATTTTCAACAACAGGAGAGTCTTCTGTGGCACTACAATGCCAATGTGTATTTAAATCCCCAACAGTTTATCCAGTAATGGCTCTTGAGCTCTTCACATAGAGCCCAAGGATATCCTCAAGGGGATGGCTCTGCCGTGGAGGCTGCCTGACCCGCTTTTTCACTTGAGGCTTTGTGTGTTGGTGCATATGAACTGTCCCAGGGAAACCACAGTGGGAGCCCCTTCAGCATTTCATACTGGTTACCACAAAAACACCCCATTCTTTGCCTTTGCCAGCCTGCTCCGTCACTAGATGTATCTTCTAGTATTGGTGATGGCCTTGCTATTCTTGAGGAATGAACCATTTTGTCCTTGATAATCCTTAAAATACTGTGAGTATAGATGAGGTGATATGTACTAGGTGATTGCTGTTCACCATTCCTGTACTCAACAGGTAATAATACTCTTTTGACTTCCATTGATATCATCATATAGCAGCATTCATCACATTCCAAGGTATAAAAGTGACACAGCCTCTGATACAACATCTGTTGATTATTGTGAAATAATTTAGTTGCTTTGTATTGCCTGTTTCATTCCTATTACTGAATCTTTTGAATTATTTATTAGGAGAAGATTCATATCTTTTATCATATCAGAATATGAAAGAGTCCCTTATTAAAGTCAAGTAAAATTAACAACATAGAAATATCTAAAGTTGCTGGGCATGGTGGTGCACACCTATAGTCCCAGCACTTGGGAAGCTGAAGCAGTAAGATCGTTGAGAGTTGGAGGCCAGCCTGGGCTACATAAGTGAGTTCAAGGCCAGCCTGAACTGCATAGTGAGACCCTGTCTCAAAAAGACAAAAAAAAAAAAAAAGAAATATCTAAAGTAGTCTTGAAATATTCACAATTAAAGAAAATAATAGCTGTAATTATATAGTAATACTGAATTTTAAGTAACAGGTAACCAATCTTTGCCATTGCAGCCAATTTTAGGAAAAAATTAGTCTACTATATTTTTGCAACATGTGTTCACATCTAATAGTAATACCAGTCACACAATCCTTGATCCTCAAAATGTTAGTGGTATTTAAAAATCCTTCACTAATCACATACCAGGCAATTGAAATTTATTATTGTTCTTAATCATCACCATAGCTCTATCAAATAGTTTCTGTTATTATTTTCTTCTGCAGGTGAAAAAGTTCAGCATTTTCACCAAATTTCCATCATTAGACTTGTTGTGTTTTGACTTGGAACCTAAACTTGAAACCAACATGCTTTCCCGCCAAACCAGAAAACTAGAAGGACATTGTCCCACAAAGATGAGTAGTGTGGGTTGTGACTATGAGGATGCTAAAGCAGCTCCCTGCTGATTGTGTTTGAGAAGGATTCAAAGAGTCTGCATATGAGATGGATGGAATGTAAAGCAGAAGGCACACTGAAGTAGAAAGAGCCCTGAATTTCAGAATCAGCCTTTTCATACCCCATCCCTTCTGTCACTTAGTGTGAAGAAATTTGCTATGTAACACTTTCCTCCTCTCTTCCAGAGGACCGGGAGTTCAGGGAGCAACCTAAGGCTTTAGAAGGGCATATAGGCAACACCATGGTCTTGTCACATTTCTTGAAGGGAGCACCAAGTAGTCTCCCTTGGTCACTTTGACTTTGTTGTTGAACAGCTGTCTACTTCAGACTCCTCTGAGGTGCTGAACAACCAGATCCCAAGAAATGTAAGAGTTATAATTTACATTTACAAAATCAGCGTAGTCAACAACTCTATGCTGGGGCTGGGGATTTAGCTCAGCGGCACAGCTACTGCCTGGCCAGTGCAAGGTCATGAGTTAGATTCCCGGTACCAGAAAACCAAAAACAAACAAAAACCAAAACAAACAAACAAACAAAAAACCCAACAACTCTATGCTCATTCTAAAGAAAAGGAAATTTTTGACCCCGAGTAGTGAGATGACTTGCCTGTGATCACAACTAGTAAGTGATGGGGGTGAAGGTATGAATTTCGAGCTCCAGTCCAGCCCTTGTCTCAGTTGCCCTGCTGCTTCAGAGGACCTACACATATGTTTCTGTGCCTCTCTGAAACCCAGCTGGGACCCTGTGGTCCTCACTGCTTTTGATCTTATTGATCTCTTTGGATAGTCAACATTTCAGTAATTTTCTTGATTATATTTTAAAGAAAGTCAATATTTTCTCTTTCCCTTTGGGAATAAAGTATGTCCATAAAGTAGTGTTTTCAGTGTCCTTAAAAAGTAAGGAAACCCTTTGCAGTGTCATGGGCTTGGGAGCAGGAACCCTGTCTATCATTTACCCTCTTGGGATTGGACTGGGCCCTGTACTCCATGTTAATGGAGCTGGATGGTTTTGTTACTTCTTTCGACAGCGTGTCTTACAGAATTACGTTAGACTTCTGGTGTGCCTCATGTTTTAGATATTTGTGAGTCAGTGGGCATTGGGGGTAGGGAGGCAACTCACCTCCTCTATAATGGTCTGACATTTTAAAGTGAGCAGGAGCCCAAGGAGATATCTCACTTTCTACTTCCTGCTATCAAAGGAGGCAGTGCATCCAGGGATATGTTAAGAAAAGACAGCTGTCTGGTGCCTCCAGCGCAGCTGAGTGGGAATGGTGCAAGGGAATCTGGAATGGAAATGCCCATGAGTGTCTTATTTCATTCTGCATTTGTGCTGTCCTGTTGCAGGTCATACACAAATGCTGACCCAGTGACCCACAATCTGATTCCTTCAGTTTGGATATTCAGACTCAGAAAGCCTATGCCTTCTGTGTTCTCAGCACCTCCCTGAATTTCCCCAGACCTCAGCATCCTCATTTATTCACACAACACCCAATCCTTTGAGCTGTAAGAATAACCTCACCTTCAGAAGCCTGAAGGTCCCCAGGTGAGCATGTCTTCCTTGGGAGATTATTGTTGCCTTTCTGATTAGCATCTAGACAGTTAAAACCATTCCTTATCACTAGAAATACCTAGTCATCTCCAACTTTATGCTTAAGTAACAGCCAGAAGTTTTAATTTTTTAAGCAATAATATTGAGGTGAATAAGCTGGGCAAGGGAGGACATTCTTGAAAGAATCATTAGCAATAAAAGTATTTTCCTCTTTTATGGAAGTATTGCTGGCTCAGGGAACACAAGCCAGGGAAAAGAAAGTTGTAACAGAGAGCAAGGGGAAATTGACTGAACTCACCTTTCCCTCAATCACTGCAGAAGCAATGCCAAAAACTCAGTAAGCACAAGTGCTAACTCTGCTCCATGCTCTCAGCTGTGTCTGGCATTCTTCTCCTCCAAGCCAGCAAAATCTTTGCGCCGTAGGTCTGACTAATCCCACTTCACCTGTGTCTCTTTTACTCTTTTATATCACTTCTTTTTTAATCTGCTGTTGTATGTAACATTCTGCCTTGTCATCTTCAATTTTTTTGGAATGTAAAAATTTATATGGGTATATGTAAATTCTCTATGTGTGTATATACAAATTATAAATAAAAATTATTTGCATATTTATATAAATATAAATTACAATGATATATTTTATAAATTAAATTATGTTCACATTTTTACAAATTATGTTTATATTATATTTTACAAATTATATTTAAATAACTATATATGTAAATACAAAATAGATGAACAAGTTAATGAACAGTGTTTTAGTTACCAGTAGTGAGTCTTTTCTATTTCTGAGTTATGTAAATGCAATAATTTCCCACCTATCTATAATTCAGAATATCTAGAACGATTTCCAATCCATAATTTCACAGCCTAGGCCTTCTAAATCAGAATATCTATCTATCTATCTATCTATCTATCTATCTATTTATATAAATACCTATCTATTTGATAGGCCAATAATGATATAAATGTCAAGGGATTCCTTACTAGTGATGGTTAGAGAAGAATAATTTCTTCTTGGTACTATCCATCCTTATTTATTTATGTATTAAATCACACATTAATTCATATATTCAAGGATATAGAGACAGAATAAATAATTTCCTCTCTTTTTTTGGTAGCAGGAATCGAACTCATGACCTCATGCTTGTAAGGCAGGCGCTAGGCCACTGAGCTACATCCCCTTCACATTTCCTCATCTTGAAGAGGTTATTACTTTATGAGTCTACTAAGCCTTCACTGAACAGTGAATTAATGTTAGTTGACACTGAAAGAAAATTCCTAAGCCCATGCCCTTAGAGGAATTCTAGTTCAGTTCATGAACATTTCAGGCTATACCCCGGGGACTAATCTGATTCTGGGTTTCAAATGGTGTGAGTGCAGTGACTTTACTTATAACATGAGCAACCCTCTTGAATTAGTTCCATATTTCTCACTAGCAGAGAAAATATAATTCCCATAAGATGAATTAAGAATAGTTATAAAAAGTTGTCTTGCCTCCTAAAACATCAAGCATCTTTAAACATTCACCATATATTTTGATCACACCTTTTATATATGGAAATCCAACAATACTGAACTACTAAAGTTCTGAAAACTCCCACCCATCAAGTCAGTGTCATCAGATAATCTTTCTCAGGGCTTACTGGCTCAGGACGTTAGCTTTTAACTCAGTCCTTTTACAAGTCCCAGTAAGCATGCGGTCTTCTAATGGAACAGAAGTCTCGAGGACTGGATTTGCAGCATGTATGCTGTCACGTTGGAATGTCTTTAATAAAAAGCCTATGCATTTTATAGGCACACATTTTTTGGCAGTACTAAGGAATAAAGGTTGAACTCAGGGCCTTTGCACTGAGTTACATTCCCAGGCCTTTTTAAATTTCTCATGTTTGAGACACTGTTTCATTAAATTGCTAAGTTTCCCAGGCTGGGTTCAACCTTGTGATCTTGCCTGAGCCTCCCAGAGTGCTGGGCTTACAGGTGTGCCCCACCATGTGTGATTGAGTCACATCTCAGAGGAGTAGGGGAATTTTCTGACACTCAGAAAACAGGAAGGTCTCTGTCATTTTCATAAAGCTTCATTCTGTGGATCACATCTTTTAAGCACTGACTGTACGGATATATTTAGTTAACTTGTCTTGAGTTACTGTACCATGTTCATATTTAGTAAGCAAGGAATACAGACATATGCCATTCACTGAATTGTATATCTACTGTAGGGCATCAAAACATGCCACTGCTACATATGTCTATTTGGCATATTGATTATTTGATTGAAAAACTTGGAAAACAGTGGATGCAAACTCTGACTGTCCCTTTCCTTCCTGAAAGCAAGAGATGAGATTCCTGTGTGAAGCAGCTTCCCTGTTCCAGCAGGAAGGAAGGCATGAGAGACCCAAAGCCAAGGCCAAGAGAAATGCATGCTATGAACCTTTATAGGTTAACCCTCAACTTTTTCTTCACTTCCCACAATTAGATGCCTGATCTCAGATGCTCTTTTTGGGCATGGTTCACAATTAACAGTCTGTCCATCCTAGAATTTAAGCTTTGGCCCTCACAACTTCTTTAGGTCTTCATTTTTCTTGTGAAGGTGCCTATATTTGTGTAAAAATTGCTCATTGAAATCTGTATGCTTTTGCCCTGTTCATCTGTTGTATGTCAGTTTGATTCATTGGGCCAGTCAGAGGCCCTAAAAAGGTAGAAGAAAAAATTTGCCTCCCATACACCACCATAAATGCGATCCTTCCTCCATCCCATCTGAAATTCAGACTATTTTTGGCACAGAACAAGGGTTCAACTGAGTGCAAGTTTCCTTTGCAGTGTGGAAAACGTCTGATTTCCTTCAGTTCTTGGTTCCCCTTCATGTCCTATCAAAGTATCTGAGGTTGGTGTCTCTTTACTGGTCTCACCACTTCCATTTCTAGTGACTGTCCCCTTTTCGCTCTTTTTCCTTCCTTCCTTTCCCACCTTGTCACACCCTCTCCTGCAGTCCTGGTTGGATTGTGTGGTTCCTGTGGCCAACCACAGTTGTAAGCACTGTGGCAATCTTTTTCCCTCTTTGTTATCAGTGTAATGAACAATATCATGTCACTGTATTTTGTGTCAGATGTTTGATTCACCAACTATTTTCAGCATAAGGGCTGATTCATGACTTTATTTATTTTTTTTGTGGAGGGGGGACTATTTCATGGAGATCGGTGCAGAAAGTTGGTTTCTTGGTTTTACACTGATATTGCATGATCACATAGTAGCTTGTATAGAGCTTGTGTAACAACATATTTTTTTATTTTAAAAGTAAAAGAAGGAAAATATTAACAAACAGACAACCATTTACAAAATAGCAAAAGCACAACACAAACAACACAGAGTTACAAAAAAGTGGTAGGAAATTAACAATGCTTGTTGTATTACTTATTGTTATCTTCAAAGTGGTTTCTCAGGAAAACCAATAGAGACATGCAATATTGATCAATCAAGGACTCATTAACTGTTTCAGCAAAGAAACAGAAGATAGTAGAACAACTATGTTAACTATCCCGTATATACATATATACAAAATTTCTCCTTCTTTCCCTTCTCTTTTCCCACATCCCAGTTGCCCTTTACCCTTGAGCATTTTCCTTTCATTTCACAATGTCTATCATACTTCCTGGATTTTATTAACTCTTTCAGGTTTTACATTAGTGAGATAATGCAGTGTTTGCACATGCAGGTCTGATTTATTTCACTTATGAGTATGGTCTCCAGTTGTGACCATTTACCTGTAAAGGCCTCGAGTTTATCTTCCTTTATAGCTGAGTGATATTCTGTTATATAAAAATATTACAATTTTTTTATCCAATTCTTGGTGGATGGACATTTGGGTTCCTTCCACAATTTAGCAATTACAAATTGTGCTGCTACAAACATAAGTGCACATATATTGCTGTGATATGATGTTTTTAGATCTTCTGGGAAAATACCCAGAAGGGGAATAGCTGGGTTGAATGGGACCTCTAGACCTAGTTTACTGAGGAATCTTCAAACTGATTTCCACAGTGGTTTCACCAGTCTGCATTCCCACCAGCAGTGGAGAAGAGTTCCTATTTCTCCACAACCTAGCCAGAATTTGTTATTGGTTGATTTCTTAATGCTAGCCATTCGTACTGGGGTGAGATGAAATCTCAATGCTGTTTTAATTTGCATTTCTTGAATGACTAATGATGTTGAACACTTTCTCATGTATTTATTTGCCATTTGTATTTCTTTATCTGAGAAGTGTGTATTAATGTCAGGTTGCCCTTTTTTGGATTGGGTCTTTAAATTTGGGGTGGGGGCTGATATTTTTAAATCCTTTATATGTTCTAGATAGAAGTCCTTTCCAAAGGACAGTTAACTAAAATTTTTTTCCAGTTTGTGGGTTTTCTTTTTACTTTGCTGGTGATTTCTTTAGATGTGCAGAAACTTTTCAGTAGGATGAGATCCCAGTTGTTGATTCTTAACTTTAAACAATAATAATAATTTTTAAAAAATTCTTAGTATTTTAATGTTGGTTTTTACCAGAAACTAGTATTATATGTAGCCAAGAGAAATAACATTAAATTATGTTAATTACGTTTTTAGAAAAATTCCCAAATTAACCATAAGACTGAACGATGCTACTTGGCTTCTATATTGCTTTGGGTTTCCTCTTACCACACCTCATTAATTAATCTCATACAGTTGCCCACTCCAGTTCAGAGACTCACTTGGAGAAGGGTAGAATGGGGAGGAAAAATGATGACTTGGAAATATATTTTTATTTTTTTTGTACTGCGAATTGAACTCAGGATCTTGTGCTTGCCAAGCAAGGCACTGTGCCACTAAGCTATATCCCTGGCCCTGGGAAATATTTTTTATAAGAAAATGACACATTAAACAGATGCCTTAATCAATTATAATTAGTTGGCAAATAGTGAATCTCTTGGGAAGAGTACAATTCATTCTACAACTTCTCCCCACCTACTTGTGTACAGCTGCAGACTATCTTATTGCCTGCACTCACTCTTTGCTCATCTGCTTTCCTAGTCATTTATTTTCTCTCCAGTGAGTTTTTTACTGTCGTACAGTCCAGGGACTCATTTATTTTGTTGTTGTGATCTGGACATTTCCATTATAATGTCTGGCTCAGTTATTATTCTCAAACAAGACTAGAAAGCTATTAGGTATTATATACATACATGTCTATGGCCTGGGTGCAATAAGTTTTAATTTTTAAAAAACAGGATTTGCTTTATGAACTGTTACATTATAATTCTCTAGATGAAAAATTTTCTTAATCCAAGATGTCTAACCTACTTTTGGGAGGGAAAGCAATTACAGATTATAATGTAAAATAACAATGTAGACACAAGCTGCCAATCAGTAGCGTCAGTGCAAATGGATCTTTGTCTATTTACTATTGTCTCTGCTTATATAAAGCTAGCATCACTTATAGTGTTGGTCAAAATTTATACAATGACTTAGAATAAATACCTAATCTGCTTTAGGAATTTACTTACTTCAAGAAGAATATCATAATGAAGAAGAAAATTCTAGACAAAATTTGTGATTCTCCAAGTGCTAAAATCTGGTTATGTACCATTTTTAGAAACTATGTAGAGCTCTTTGGAATCTGTCTATAACTATCTATAATCTATCTCTCTATTTTAAAAAGTTTGGCCAAAACTGTAAATTAGACTTCAATAATCATAATTTGGAGGAATCAGCAAAATAAATATTTCCCATTAACTTCTAAATGTACAATTTTCATTTTTTCAGACCCTTTGTCATATAAGCAATGCTTTCCAAACTTGGCATCTGTATCCCTGGGAAGATCTTAAAATTATAGATTCTTCAGGTATTGTCTTACCCTACTAAGCTGAGCTTTCACATGTGCACTGAAAATGCCCTTTTTAACTTGTTTCCAGACAGAATTCTTACAGAATTATCCAAACGCCAATAGAAAGGGTTGAGAAATTAATGAGTAGACCTGAAGGAGATGTAAAATCAGAAGGACTTCTCTGTCCATATGTCCATATACCTCCCTACACCCTTAACACAGACCACCACCACCACCACCACCACCCCATACAGAACACATAAACACACATGATGGCTGTGTGTGCCTGAAGGGACAGGAACTGAGCTGAACTGGAACACTCACATCTGATCAGCCCTGTTTACAGAAATAGCTGTGTATAAATGTCCTATTATACATGTGTTTGACCTGACAAAACTCCATTTACTTTTCTAGTTGAAGTCCTCAAAGAACACTGTGCTTGGGTGAATTAGCTTTGCTTTCAGCATTTCTGGACTTGGGGCTGTATTAGGGTTCTGCTCTCTCAGGGACATTTCCTTGGCCTGACTCCTCTAATAGAATTTCAATCACTCTCTGTTCTTACCACCTATCACCTTTCTTAGGACTCTTTTAGAATCCTGGACTGAAAAGAAGCTGGTTTGCTCAGGCACATGACCCTTATTTGTAGACCTCCCTGGAAAGCAATTGCTATTAATTACCCATTGGCCCAAACAGGGAAGAATGGGAGTGTGTGTTTAGTCATTCTAACCAAGTTACCCAGTTCTTACTTCTAAGAAATATTTTAAAAACAAATTACTGTTCATGACTTCAATTTCACATTTTGATTTGGTGTAAACAGAAGAAAAAGGTGAACAGGAGAGAACTAAGCTGCAGTTAACGTGTATTTCATTGGCCAAATACTTTGTCCAAGAGCCAGGGGTTCACCTTCTGCACTATATTTCCCTTCAGGCCTCATCGAGGCTTTGTGTGCAGAGCCTTTGTTCACTTCCATGATAAAGAGGAAGCTAAAATAATTACTAATAAGAAGATTAATTCAAAATAACTTCTGCTTTTTCTTAGATGCAAGCTTTTCAGTGGTCACGTATGTACCCAAGGTATTGGGAAAGCAGTGCTGTGAAGGATAGGCAACGAGGCATGTTTTCCAGGCAAGGAGCTGCTCCAGGTCAGCAAGCTGCTGTCTACAGACCAGTGGGCAGGCAGGAGCAAGGTGGCTGCTAGCCCAGGAATCAACCATGTAAATAGAAGCCTCCTGGGGCTGACATTTTGAGGGAAACAGGCTTTTTTCTCATTTGGCCCAGTTAAAAATAGACTTTTAGCTGGGACTCTCCACTCTGGCCATATCACTTTGGGGAGATTTGATATCTCATCTCATCTCCAATACCTCATCTCATCTCTGATTTCTCTCTTTAGATATGTGAAGACATATTTAATTTACTGTATGTCAGTTTTAGGCTCCCAAAGTACAAAAGGACAGTAATATTGTATCCAATATTTGCATATTCTACACACAAGCTTGCCCTGTAGTTAATGGGTGACAGAGAAGTAACAACCATTATGGTATAATTTATCAAGAACCAGAGCTAAGATCCATGCTCTGAATTTTGCTCCTGTCTTTTCATAGCCTAAGGGAATCTTCATTTTTCAAAGTAAATTAACTAACACAAAAATAAAAAGTAGACCTGTGGTACCTGAGGATTGCTGTAAATCAAAAGTTGATTCTAAATGGTTCTAAACTTTCTGCAGAAGGAAATATTTAATTGTACACATGAGTGTCTGTTGCATTTAAATGGAAAGAAATCCACATCTCTGATATTCCACATTTATTTTGAAGAATTAGTTATGTCAAATTAGTGTGTGTGTGTGTGTGTGTGTGTGTGTGTGTATGTGCATGCATGTGTGTGTGTGTGTACAGTATTACTCCATTTCCAGGTGTGTCCTCTGTGGGTGAACTCAATATTATACTGTCTTTTTTTTTTTCCTTCCGGTACCAGGAATCAAACTCACGACCTTGTGCTTGCCAGGCAGGTGCTGTGTCGCTAAGCTAAATCCCCAGCCCCAATATTATACTGTCAGTGTTCACCTCTCCCGATTACTCACACAGACTTTCCCATCTCTCAGTCCACTAATATTTGTGACATTTGGTAACTCCTTTCCATTGGGTTTTTAAAAAAACAATTCATCTATTAGATTCTCTTTTCCCCTAGGCTCTCATGTGAAGGCAGACAGGACACTTTCCCTTCCTTGACCCACATCCTGGATGGGGCCCACACTGATCAGCTACCAGCATGTCCTCCCACAGGACTCAGAGTACACCGGGTCCAGCCATGAACAAGATTTAACTGCAAACCAACCATCTGATTCATATAACCTACATCTGCCAGCTGCCTCTTGGCAGTATAAGGAATGGTTCTTCTAAAGGAAAGGAGAATTGCTCATCAAATGGCAGCAGGACAATGATTTTCTTAAAGCTTTCTCACTTGAAACATTCAAGTCTCTTAAGGCTGATAGGGCAAGAGAGACTCCATTTTCTTTTTTTTTTTTATTTTAAAAATAAAAGGAGGAAAACATTAACAGACAGACAACATTTTACAAAATAGCAAAAGGACACTACAGACAATATGGAGTTACAAACAAAGTGGTACGAAATTAACAATGCTTGTTGTATTACATATTGATATCTTCAAAGTGGTTTCTCATGAAAACAGATAGAGACATGCAATATTGATCAACCAAGGACTCATTGACAGTTGCTTTCAGCATCCATTTTCTTTTTTAACTGCATATTAGAAGAAGTCATTTAAATTCACTTGAACTGGGGCTGGGGATTTAGCTCAGCGGCAAAAGCGCCTGCCTGGCAAGCGCAAGGTCGTGAGTTCGGTTCCCGGTACCGGAGAAAAACAAAACAAAACAAAAAACAAACACACAAAAAAAAATTCACTTGAACTGTAGTTGACCCCACTGTTTACCCTCTCCCTTTGGTTAGTTATCAACCCACTTAAAGGAGAGCAGAGTTGTAAAATGGGAACAGAATAAACAGGATAAACTGGGAAGTAAGCTAAAAGTTAAACTGCAATTGTCATCTAGAATCCAGTGTCCGAAAGCTTCTGGGAGAGGTAAACTTTGTGATAATTGTGTGAAATTCTTGTAAGATTTTCAAAAATGAGGCAATGGTTACTATGGAAACCTAAAAATGTGCTTAAAATGAAGGTGAAACCCAGATTAGCATGGTCATCTTCTCTGGCTCCTGCTTAGAGACTGTCTGTCACCCAGTTCAATAAAGCTTTGTTCATTACTGTCTTTTTAGTTTTCTTGTGAGTGCCTGTCTCACTGAACTCACTTGCTGCATCAAGGCCAAGGCTGTACTTGGAAAGTAACATCAGTGTAACTTGACTTCACAATTCAAAGAGAGTTCAGTATTCCCTGGAAATTTAAATCAAGCTGATGTGGATTAGCAAAGCATTTTTTTTTCAACCCAGCTCAGGCTTTGGAGATAGTAGGGTAAACAAATGACCTAAAGGATAAAAAACTGAACAAATGTGAGCATGGTTTTCCATGCAATATTCTGGTAATGATTCCATAGGCTAAAGTCAACACATAGTCTGAAGGTCACCATATGGTAAAATACCTAGTTCACAAAGTTGTTACAGTTGAAAAAATATCAAAGTGTATGACAATAGTGATTGACTAACTTCCCTTTTTAAAAGTTTATTTTGAGATAAGTTCTTGCTCAGTTGCTCAGGCTGACCTTCAACTGTCTATCTTCTTTCAGTCTTCCTAGAAGTTGTGCTTGGGTGAGTTAGCTTTGCCTTCAACATTTCTGGACTTTGGGCTATGTTAGGGTCCTGCTGTCTCAGGATCACTGCACCTGGCTCTTATTTCTCAATGCCATTGGTAAGTTGATTCTTACTGCTCCAAGGAAAGCTGCTATACCACAGCCTTGCTGAGAACATCAGCCCTGGCTACCATATGTAATGCCAACCAACCTCTGAATACAACCAAGTGTGACTGGCCCAGCATGAACACCAAGCCTGGTAGCTCCACGCTGGTCAGCACCTCACGATCTGGTTGATGTAGAAAATGAGCAGCTTTCCTCAGATGCTGCCCAAAGTAGGATTCACTCTGCTTCTTGTACTTAGGGAGTACATTTTTTTTGTGTGTGGCTTTTGCTTACTTTCAATCAGGATGTCACACCAGCCACATATGTATTTAGTGTAATTTATTTGTTTTTCACCTAACAAGTGTTATTAAAAAGACAATATATTAAATAATCAATGAGCCTTCAAACTCCAGTGCGAACAAAAGCCTGAAAAATACAAGAAATTTTTTGGGATACTTAGACTGTAATGGTAATAAGCCAAACTTACGAGCCACAAGTCAGAAGCAAACAGGGGTAGCCACGCAGTACAGAAAGGAAAACAAAGAGTTCATGCAGAGAGACACTGGCCACGGAGGCTGAGAAAGAGCAGAGGGAATATTAGGGTTCTAGAGTCCTCACAACCAGATCTTACATTTGAGTCACCTCAGGTAAATTTTTGAAACAAAGCCCCAATAGGAGCACAAAGAAGATAAACTTAATTGAGTCTCTTTACCTCTTGGTAAGACTCTGAAAGTCACAACAAATTTTGGGGACCTAGGAAAATTACAGGTTCCTATGCCCAGTCTAGCTTCTCACTACAAATAGTCACCGAAAGCTGGTGGTTCTCTGAGTGTTATAATTGACAATGAGAGCATAAATTTAAAGGTCACACCTAGATTAAAAAGTTTGCACCTAGACGTCACTGGGGAGGAAATAGGTATTAGAAAATATTTCTGGCTGTAGCTGGACAAAGTTAGATTGGAAAATAGACTTTAAAATGATGCTTTCTGCAAATGGGAAGACATAGAAGGAGTGTGGGGGAGGGGAGAGGAAGGGGAACATAGAAAGAACTTAAGTGTGTTATGTACATGGAGCTGCTTCACATGATGAATGTAATTATTATGTACTGCAAACATATACTACTACTAAGAGTAATTAAATAAAGAAAAAACAAAGGGGTGGCAAAATAGAAAAGAAAAGATGATACTAACACTTCTAATGACAGAATCTTTTGGCCCAAATGAGCTCTGTGATTTAAAATTCCATTCCTGTCATGGAATTCCATGAGGTAATTTAAAAGTTAATCATATTTCAATGTTCAGAAGTTTCTTTAGACAATGGCCTAAATTATTTTCCTCAAGTATCCTGTCACAGCACTATTTTTATGGCTTCAGAACACTTACCATGATTTGTTATCTTACCTACTTGAATATTGTCTTGCTCATTAAAATATCTGTCTTGTTCAGAATGATATTTTCAGCATTAAATGCCACACAATAGGTATTTAATATGTATTTGTTATATATAAAATGAGAGAAAGAAAAATGTAACTGGTTGGTTTACACTTGGTTAGCAAGCAATTTTATGGATTCACATATGTAAAATGTTTGGAATTTATTAAACAATGTGCTGACTAAATAATAATAATGACTATTACTATTGCTCTTTCTCATCATTTCCTATTCCAAATACTTGTACTTCCCATCCCAGTTGAAACCATGGACAAGTTCCTTAGATTTTTCTGGTTTCTTGTGTTTGAGTAGCTGTCCAAGGGTGAGCCTCTCACTGTTGTATTCGTGATCTTTACAGAAACTCCATTTCATCACGAGGCTCTCTAGCCTGCAGTTCTCTTGATTTAAACAATGTCTCCTCCAAAGAAGACTTCTCTGTTATTTACTACTGGTTCCTCACTATTTATTCCCTCCTCTGTGTAGTGATTTCATTGTCCAAGCAAACTTCTTAGGCACTATGTTAAGGTGACCCAATTTTTTTTTTTTTTCTTGGTTTTTCTCCGGTACCGGGAACTGAACTCACGACCTTGCGCTTGCCAGGCAGGTGCTTTGCTGCTGACCTAAATCTCCAGCCCCAAGGTGACCCAATTTTGAGCCCTTTCTCAGAATCCACACAGGCAATATATATTAGAAAGGCAGATTATTTCATAGCATCCATTTCTCCTTGTAACATGCAAGGAGAGCTCTGGCTCCAACCTTTCACTTTTAGGTTTGCCAAGTAGAATGTAGTGATTCTGTTCTCAAACACCAAGGGGTACATGGCAAGCACTACACATAATCTCTTCAAGTTGCTTTTCAGTTAATATACATCAATTTACAGTCAGATTGATCTTAACTAATAAGAAATTATCAAAGGCTTATTCAAAATTTCTCTCTATTTCAAACTTCAGCCCTAGCAATTGTCATGATTTTAGAGATTGAAAAGCTAAAGTAAGTGGAATTTGAGGATTTCTTTACACTGAAATTTAGTAAAGGACAACTAAATTTAAAGGAAGCAATCTGCAGTCCTTGTTTACAGTTCATGGCGGACAGAGATTTGAAAAACCAAATTGAAATTTTCATGAACAACGACTGCTATAATTTATTAATGTTGGCCACTTAGATTATGTTATTCTTTATCCTTGGGCCACACACTAATAATTGTTCTAACATCTTCCTGCCTTAGTACCTTTGGAGGGAGGAAGAGAGGGAGGGAGGAAAGGGGAGAGAGAGAGAGAGAAAGAGATGCTAATACCAACTTGATAGTACTGTCTCCTTAAAAATGAATACATTGAATATGTTGCTTTTTATACTCAAGTCTCCCTCAGTTTAATAAATGCTGATAAAACTTGAAAATAAAATAGGTTGACTCTCACTTAGCCTAAAGAATATAAAGGACTTTGTGGTACATCTTATTAAGAATTATTGGCTCTAGCTGGGCCTGGTGGGACATTCCTGTAAACTCATTACCCTGGCAACCTGAAGCAGGAAGATTACAAGTTGGAGCCCCAGCTGGGCAATTTAGTGAGAATTTGTCTCCAAAAAAACCTACAAAAGAGGGGAGCTGACAATGTAGCTAAGTAAGGTCCTGGGTTCAATCCCTCGTATCGCAGGAAAAATGATTATTGGGTCTGAATTGGATTCAAGCTGATTTTGGCTACAGGACCTACAAGAAGGCTTGTGAAGATACCCGGGAGGCCAGTGAGAGACAACAGGGGAAGAGATACATTCTGGTACCTTACAGAGTGCTGGCTCTTATTTCTGAGAACAGAAGAAACTAAGGCCAAAAGGAGTAAGGGCATCTGTTAGTGCTTTGAGCAAGGGGACACAGTCCCAGGGGACAAACAGCGCTCTTCTAAGGGTGGACATAGGAGACAGAGGGAGGCTTAGAGGTGCAGCCTTTGCCCAGGTGAAGCGAGAGATCATGTGCTGAGGTCCAGGGGAAGCAACAAGTGTAGAGGAGCTGTTTGAACATGTCTGACACCTGTAGGGAAGCCCAGACGTTCTTTGTAAAAACAAAGTCCTCAGGGATATAAATGGAGGCAACAAGCCTGCAGGTTTGGGTAATAATAACAAAATGAGTTTATTTGTGTACACAGGCTGCTGGACAAAGAGATATTCAGGCTGTGTGAGGCTCTGGGCTATGGCCTTGAAGATCAGATCTTAACAAGGTTTCTACCCACTACTCAGTGAGCCCCTGCTTAAAATTCCTTGCCTTCACTCTGATCTCAGCAAAGTCAAGGTTGAAGAAAAGGTAGATTATCGGTTTTCAACCTATTTTCCATTCTTAAGAACCCTAGCTAAAGCTTTTATCTAATAATCAATATTTGTATCGCAATAGAACATGCAAAAGACAGAGAAGTTCCCCAAAGAATTAGATCTATAAGTAACAGTGAGAAGACAGCATTCCTGCACCTTTGCTGAAAGGATGACATATAAGAAATTCCCTATTATGGGAGCCAGGAAGAAAGAGAAAGGCTGGGCAGGAATCCAGGGATGTCTCTGGGATAAGTAAAGTGAGCATAGTAAGTTCCCAGCAGAGAGGTGCTAATGCTACAAAACTGAGTCATGCTTTGGTATATCTTCACAGATAAACTGTGAGCAAATGAATCCGAATTCTTAAACTACTGAGGTAAAAGAGCAGTTTATGAGCTAATGCTCTATGTGGGGAAGATTTTGAGTCTCTTCTTAGCTGGCTTCCACCTCATCCAACTGCTTTAGGTAGCAGATTCTACAGCTGTGGGGAGAAAACTGCACAGGGGAGAGAGACTCTGAAATGGGTTGACTGGGTAGGAGCAAAGTTTCTTTTCCCAGTTTCATGGGTATCAGTGCAATGCCAGGTAACAAAGAATGTCCTGCTGCTTCCTTTCCTGTGATGCCCACTTCTGGGCCTAGGGGTTAAGCCAGTGATGCTATAGACACTAGCTAACTATCAGCTTGGTCAGAGAGCCCTGACCCAAAGTCTTGTGAAATTCTTCTGCTGTCAGGCTTTCTGAAGACACTCTTTTAAAAATATAGAGCAGCCTTATTGAGGTGACATTCACACACTGTACAATTTACCTATTCAGAGTGTTCAGTATATTCACTGCAATCAATTTTAGAAAATTTTCATCACCCAAGGAAAGAACCTGATACCCATTAGCAGTCATTCCCCATTTGTTCTGGTCCCCTTCAGCCCCTGGCAACTATAATCTACTTTCAGTCTTTAGGGATTTATTTATTCTGGACATTCTGTAAAATGGAATCATGATATGTGATCTTTCATGACTTGCTTCTTGAACAAGTCTGATGTTTCAAACGGTTATCCATGTTGTAGCATGTGTCAGCCCTTCATTCATGTTTGTAGCTGAATAATCCCAGTATATGGATATGTTGCACTCTCTGTATTCATAAATGGAGAGATACTTGAGTTGCTTTTACTCTGGGATATTATGAATGTAATGCTGCTGTGGGTGTTTGCGCATAAGGTTTTCTGTGGATGCATATTTTCATTTCTCCTGGTTATATTCCTAAAAATGAAACTGCTAGATGTTATGGTAACTATATTTAATCTTCTGAGGAATTGCCAGAGTCTTTTCCAAAGGAGCTGCACCGATTTACATTTCTACCAGCAAGGAATGAGAGTTACAATTTCTTCACACCATCACTAGCACTTGTTAGTATATGTCCTTTTTGGTTATAATCATCCTTCTGGGAGAGAAGCTATATTTCACCGTGGTGTTTATTTTTATTTCTCTGATGGTTAATGACATTAGGTATCTTTTCTTATACTTATTGGTCACTTATATATTATTGGAAAATGCCCACCTAGATCTTTTCAAAGATGCTTTGAAGTTTAGTAAAATACTTAGGAGGACTTGGATCTTGTGCCCAGCCATGATGTGATAAATTTGTGCAGCAGATGCCAGAGGCAGGATCCATGAGTTATCAGGGCCCATGGCAAGGTGGAAATGAGCAGAACTGAAGAATGTTCGGAATAAAAGCTAGAACCTCTGAAATAGCTTCTTGAACACTTTCATGGGCAGTTTTACATGTCAGCATGGCTAAACTATAATCCTTACACAAAAGCAATCCCCCTTTAGGAGGTGATTGGGTCATGAGGGATAAGGTTATTACCTGTATAGGAGAGGTCCCAGAGAGAGTCTTCATTTCTTGTACCGTGTGAATTTAGACTAAGAAGACAACCCTCAGACACTTCATCCTCTGGTGGCTCAACCCTGAACTTCTCAAGCTCAAGAAGCATGAGAAACAAGTTTCTGCTGTCTACAAGCCACCTCATCTATGGTTTTCTGTTACAACAGCCTCCACAAAGGCACCACAGTTATCTAAGCAAACACTAACCACCAACTTCCACTTGACAGGAAGGTATTTCAAGGGAGTGATTAACATCTACCTATAATCAATGGAGAGCAATGTCAAGGAGGTTCTCCTAGAGGATCTGGCAGGCTGGATCTGAGAGTCGGCAGACATAGCAACAGAGCTGAGGTTCTCCAAAAGGAAGCTTGGACTGCTTTGACTGTGGTTGGGGGACTCCAGCCTACCTTTCCTCACAGCCTGTCACATGGTTTGACTGTGGTTGGGGGACTCCAGCCTACCTTTCCTCACAGCCTGTCACATGGCTTTCCAACTTGTTGAGTCAGCCAGCTATGTAAGCATTGAAGCCAATTCCTTGCTACATATCTCTGTAACATGTATTAACCCTATTCTCTTCTCTTGGAGAAAACATTGGTCAACACCAAGAGAGTGAATCTCAGAGGATTTCTGTTCTTCCTGGTACAGGAGGATGTAGGGACTGTGAGTGATGAAAAAAAACATTTCTGTAAGCAGATTTCACTTTAGAAACATACTGTGTCACTGGTCATTTTGCCTTTCAGTGTCCTTACCCCTACACCACAGGTCCCCCTCTGCCATCTTTCTTCCCCTTCCCCTTTACCTTCTAAAACTTGACAGCAGCAGCGGTTTTCAATCAGGGGCATCTTTGCCCCTCAGAGAACATTTGGCAATATCTGGAGATATATATGTATATTTTTTTGCCGTGACCAGATAAGGTACTATTACTACTAAGTGGGTAGAAGCCAGGAGGCAGCTAAGTACCCTGAAGTGCACCCACAGCCCTCAGAACAATGTCAGGATTACTGAGGCTGAGAGAGCTGGCTCTCCGTGTTTACCTACATGTCTCCTGCTTGCAACTTACCTAGGAAGGCCTAAAGGAAACATCTCTGGCCTCTAAAGGCATTTGCAATTTTAAAAGACTTCAGAGATCAGAGAGTTTTTAAGTGACATACACACTGAAGCTATAAAATGGAATTTCAGTTCTCAAGGGAGATTATTTACTTGGAACAGAGTTTATCTATTACTAAAGGAATTGAATCATGTGGTAAGTATGTGTAAATAGAAACTGATCTCTTGACTCCATAAAGGCTGTGGTACAAAGACCCTGCTCTTTCTTACTAACTACTAAAAATGCTCTGTTTTATCTTCACTTATTTATGATTGAATCTCAGTGTGGGAAGGAATTGAGAGAATTTCAACAAAACTGCTCATTTATTTCAATGATATATTTAATGTCATATAACAAAATAATGTAAGGCCATCGCTGTTCCTTTTAGGTTGCTGTTCAGCCCGAGTTTCAGGGTTAGAACTCCCTTTACCTTCTGAAATTACTCGCTCTCTTCCCCTCTCACAGAAAAATGCCTTTTGATATTGAGAAAAAATCTTCTTTAATTATTTTAAACTCACAGCTCTCAGCCTGAGATCACAATTTTTGAAAGTATAATTAACGGAGCACAGAACACACTATTAAGGGTAGACTCAGAGTTACATGACTGCACATATTTTTAAGAGTTAAATATTTGCTCTCCATTAGACTTAGTGAGGTGTTTTCAAACAGCTCTTTATGAAACTGAGGCTACTGAAGAAGTGGGGTGTTGTGGTGGATGCTGTTGAAACTCTGCCGTCTGACTAGAAAATAGAAGAAGGCACAGCAACCGGGATGAGGGGCTTTCCAGCTGGTTGTTAAGTGATGCATTCCTTAATCTTTCCCTGTCTTGAAAGTCTTACTCCAGATAGCTTGGTTTTGGCAAAGTGTGGCTTGCCCACATGGCTTTGAAAAGAAACCTTTTTGTTTCTGTGGGGGGAGATGTTTCTGATCCCCTTACACTTACCTCATCAAAGTGTGTTTTCATTCTGCCTATTTAATGTCTGAGAGGCTTCATTCGGAGCTCATTTTATTAGCCCTGTTTAAAAAGTTTCTTTCCTGAAGAGACAAGAAGTTACACTCTGTAGCATGAAAAGCCTTAACATCTCTTAAGGCTCTAGACAAATTTATAGTTCTAGTCTCAAAGGCTCCAAATCCAGACAAAACTGTGCCCCAACCTGCTCTGCAAGGCTCTTGGGAAGTCCGTCTGCACCTGGAATCTGGCCTCTTGAGGTGCCCACTTTCGAAGCTCTGCCTTTCATGAGATCAGGGAGAGATTTCACTTTATAATCCACGCCTTTGGTACCTTTGAATTCTCTGTCACCTTTTAAAGAGCTCTAAAAAAGGGCGAGATTCTAACAGGTCATTGGACCAACTCTGTAAGTGCCTGGCAGATCTAACTCTTTCTTCAGAAAGGAGAAATATTGGGAAACCAAACTCCTTGAGGTAGTCATACCATTCCACTTATAAAAATGGAAAGATGAGGACTCGCCAACTTCCCAGGATCCAGGATCAAAGTGGTCAATCATCAGTGCCATAAATGCCTTCTTATTTTGCTTAAAAAAAAAAAACTCTTTCCTAGATCCTCTGTGTTTGTCTAGGTACCTAACAGGGACTGAGTCACCTTGAGAATTCCCCCTGAGTGTGGTTCACTTTTTGTTTTGTGTTTTAGTTCCTCTCTTAGGAGCTTTCTTGTGGGGCTTCCCTATCTTATGCATAGTTCCACTCTCTAGCATAGTGTGGCCCTGCTAAATCCCTTAAAATCTTGCTTCACATATGGACCTGTACAGATGTAGTCATAGATGTATCTGTGGATCTCGGTCTACCTATATTAGTCAAACTCTCCCATTACCATTTGAAAGGAAAATAAACTCTGATAAAAAAATTTCAGTATTTGAAAGAAAAAAAAACGAGATCAGTTTATCTTCCACCTAGACTCACCCAGTGTCGCACATATTTTCTTCATTTCCTGGCAAACCGTAAAACTGTCCTACACTGAACTCCTTTGTTCTGAGTAGGCCTAAATTCTCTCCATCAATAAAATTTCCAGATTTTATTCTGTGCCTTCTGAGCTATGATCAAGCCAAGTAACATTTTTTATCTTCAATCAACAAAAAATATGTCTCCTACATTAGAGATAATATAATCTATTTCTATTTTTAAAATTCTTCTCCCAATTTTTCTTTGTCAGGTTTATTTCTTAGAGTACAAAATATTCCCCAAAATAAAAATATTATTTAAAATCCCCAGAACTTATAAATTTACAGGAATGTTGTGTGTCCATTTAGCCCAGCAAACGGAAAAAATAATGTTAATAGATCCCATTTTCAGCCCACCGCCATTCCTAATTTCCCAATGAATACACATGCTTTTATGATGTTATAAATTAACAAAACACTTGTCATTGTAGGAGGTGCTTTTTAGTCTCTAGGCAGTTGTTTCCATGAATCATGTTAGCAAACATTTATTAAATAACCCTTATGTCTTCAAAGAAAATAAACAGAAACTGAACCTTTATATATTGATAACCTCTTGATTTACAGAGTTAATTTTCTATGCTTCCTATTCTAAGAAATCTAGTACCTTATTTCTTTGCACCATTTAATATGCTCAGACTTGTGATAAAAATAATAACAACTATGTATTTGTAGTCTTATCATTCATGATTGATGCTTACGCTGATATGGAATCTCCTCTAGCATTTCTCAGTGGTATCAGAACTCAACAATGTCAGAACTCAAGGTATTGGCAAAACCTGGGATTTGCTCATTAGCTACCCTTCTCTCACAATGTTCTAGTGAAAAAGAAATTCTGTGTGTGAAAACAGATGACTCTAGGATGGCAGAAACAGCATCTTAGTATGAATTCTGCTTTGGATCTTCTCATATCATGAACATTTAAATAACTTTATACTTGTGTAACACAGAGAAAATGTCAGAATGTTTTCTCCGTGAGATTTAAGAGTGCAACCACTACAAGTCCTAGTATTTCTTCAGCCTTTGATTTTTCTAGTTTAAACTTGAGAAATGCTTAATGTTCTGTATTTGTAAAGTGGAATTATTACTTGGATAACACTGATGGTTATACAGCCGGGCATCCAAGACTATACTAAAATGTATGGCATAGACGGTAGCAGTGTGTAAAGTGAGCAGCAGCCAAACACGATAGTAGATGAAGGGCCGGGGATATAGCTCAGCGGCATAAGCACCTGCCCGGTAGGCGCAAGTTCTTGAGTTTGATTTCTGGTACAAAAAAAGAAAAAAAAAAGGAAGACAGTACATGAAAACAATGTAAGAGAGAAGTGGTCCCTAAGATTGATTCCTTGCATGTGCCAAGATGTAACAGCCATCAAATAAAAACTAATTCAAGGAAGAAAGGTTGAACTTTATCTACAGCAGACTCTTTCACCAGGGGCAAATCTGTTAACAGGAAACATTTTGTATCTGAGTGACTGAAATTAACTCTTTATTTCTACTACTGCCTTTGGAACATATCAAATATTTCATCAGAATTCCATTTTCAGATCTAAAACTCTTAGTTGTTTGTGGATTGATTTGCAGCTAGTATTTATTAGAAAATCAAGAATGAAGCTGACTCCCTAAACTAACTAACAGACCAGACTAAATTCTTCTAGGTCTTAATATTTACACCAAGAACAAGAATAAATGACTTAGTCCTTGTGTAAGTAATCTGCATGTTGTTTTAAAAATAATGTAGAAAGCCTAGCTGTTCCAGGCAGAAAAAAAGATTAAGGGAAATGGAGAAAAATCTTTTTGTTTTGCTTGTCAGCCTTGTTGAATGCTAAGCTTATCTGATATTCCTTGACCCATTCATAATAACCTTTATGAAATAAAGGGAAAATTAATTTATTTCAACCCTATCAATATCTCTTAGTAACTAAGAATGTAACCATTTAATTCTACCATAATGAATGGCAAATTTTGGACTAACTTGGTTGTTCATATTTAAATCCTCAGAACCTTGTCATAACTGTTTTTGAGCAAAAGGATTCTGTATTAAGTATGAATAAATATGATTAAACCATGGATTTCTTGAGAGGAGTACTAATACAATTTTACATCTTTTCAACAATGCCCATCTTTCAATGGTCGTGCAATAATACATAGAAAGAACTCTTTTGACAAATTTACCTCTAAACGCAGCTTATTTTTTAAATAGAAGCAACATCACACAACTGGATATTTTGTTGATTTTGTTCAAAGGAATTGAAATTTTACTTCATTGAGACTTAATTTAGAAAATAAAGTATGAAATTGGACCCTCAAACCTGCAGCAGTACTATTTTGGGACCCAAGTTAAACCACAAGAGGAAATTCCAAGTACTTTTTCCAACTGATACTAATTGGTTTTCATTTTCCATGGTTGGCAGAGGAAGCAATTTAACATACTAAGAAGTACTGTAACTTGAATATCTCATAAACCTGCACGTTTCATTTAAGACCACAAGTAGAATTTCTGGCCTCTTGAACTTTTCCAAATCACTGGAAAGATTTTCTTCTCTTTTTTCCCCACCTTTTTGAGATATCTTCTATAACCTGGAGTACTCCAGGGACAATACCTTCATTCATGGGCTGAGCAACTTCAGTAGGCCCTGGCAGCGTGTCATTTCAGTCAATTGTCACTTCTGTCAAAGCCATCAATGTCAAGGTAAAGAAAAAAATATCTGTCAACTGCTGTTTAAATCTATTGGTTCACAGACTCCTACTGCCACATTTGTTATCGTTATCCATCTTGTCTTGAATATCACAGACTAATTATTTAAGTTTTATCATTTTTCCAAGGCCGCTGTCAATCTTCTCTTAGTTTCTCAGTCACAGCAAATTTGATGATGGCTGCTTCATGTAAACATATTTCATTTATTTATTTTTTGAAGAGGTCTCACTATGTAGTTCAGGCTGGCCTTGAACTCACTATGGAGCCCAGGCTAGCCTCAAATTCAAGGCGATCCTCTTGCCTCATCTACCCAAATGTTTGGATTATTTCAGGCATGCACCACCATGCCTGGCCAGTAAACTTGTATTTTAAAAATCAATCAACACATAAGAAAATCTTCTAATACACATTTCCCCTTCTCACATTTCCATTTCTCATTTTTTTCTAAAATATTTGTTGATTATAAATTGCTGGCTGCCTGTCTCACCAAGTCCAATGAGACTTCGAGGTAGAAAATGGTCAATAGTGAGGAAGCGAGGTAGAGGCACCTCAGCTGTGGTAACCTATGGACAACTTCTGGGAGATATCAAGAGTCTGAAGAACGAGAAGGAGGAAGGGCAATTCAAAGGATGGAACAGAATGGACAGAGGCAAGGAAAGTTGGAAAGCCCAATATTTATTCAGAGAATAATAGGTTGCTCAGTGTGGCCAAATTCAGGTTGGGAGATGTGGGATATTCTGGGACATGAAAAGAGAGGAGACATGAGAATGAAAATTAGAAGGATTCTAAACAAGGTACTGATGCTAACATCATAGGATTTTAGAAATAATGTGATAACTGCAGTAGTATGAGGTGGTTTGGAGAATAGGTTGATAAAAAGAAAACTACTCAAACAGACAAGACAAAATTAATAAAGACCCTAGCTAGGAGAATAGTAAACTTGGGGGTAAATTAGAGTAATAAACAAGGCTTGTTAAACATTGGCTGCATGATACTTCTTGGATGACTCAAGTTTTCTAGCTTTGTAATTGGATAAAATAAATAAGGACTAAAGGGTGAGGAGTGAAAGGAAAGGTGAAAAGAGGCAAGAGAATGTGGGAAGGAGGTTTAAATATGAACTTGTTTTGAACATGTACTGTTAGCAGGAGCCTTTGATAGATAACAGAGAATTAAAGTAAATTTTAAGAGAAGGGTCTGACTGGAGATTTATAACTGTAAGTTATTAATAAATAAATTGATATAAAACCATGAAATTGAAACTATTACTTAGAATGCAAAATCAAAAAATAACCAAGAACAGAATTCTGGGGAGTGATATAATTTAAGCTGTGGACAGAGGAAAAGGGATGGCAGAAGGGAAAGGAAGAGAAGCTGGAGAGGTAGGTAGGTAGCTGGATGAGTGCAAGGTCCAAACATTCAGAAAAGGGAGTCTCCAACTAGATGACTGTTTGTTTCCTGGGTCTTCTGTAATAAATTATCACAAACTTCAAAACAGAAATCTACTCTTTAAGAATAGTGGAGGCTAGCAGTCCAAGCTCAAAGGGTGGGTAGGGCCATTCTCTCCATGCAGCATACAGAGAAAAAGGCTTCCTTGCCTCTTTCAAGCTCATAATGGCTTCCAGCAGGGCTTGGTGCTTGTTAAAGCCAAAGCCGACCATGATCTGTGTCTTCACATGGCCTCTGTGTGTTGCTTTGATCTCTCTTCTTCATACAGTGACATCAGGCATTGGATCTAAGGTCCATCTTAATCCCACATCTCATCTCCACCCTTAATTAATTATATCTGCAGAAGACTTATTTTCAAATAAGGCCAGAGTCTGTGTTTCCAGGTGGCTGTGTAGTTTTTTGGGGTGCGGGAACTAGTCAATCCATTTCAGTGATCAAGGAGTCCATCTTAAGATCTCATACCTCATCAGAAAACCGTGACTTTTCTCTGACAATTTCTCAGATATGTCAAAGAGAACAATGAGTGAGTGAGAAAGAGAGAGAGAAAGAGAGGGAGAGAGCGAGAGAAAGAGGGAGGGAGAGATCCTTTATATGTTTTCTTCCCTGAGGTACATTTAGGTGCTCTTTTTCCTGTGAGACACAGAACAGAATTGTACAAGTGTCTCAATTTGCTACTGAGACTGCTTGCATGCCCCCCCACGCAACACAGAGTTTATCCTAAGAATCTAAATCAGCCTTTGGTCTTTATGGTTCAACAAGACAAGAGTTACAAGAGTTACAAGATTTACAGGGTTGCTGGATTTGGGGTGCAGTGTTCATATTTCTAAATGATTTCTTCAGATATTTGGCATCCTGGTTATTCTTTTAAGCTTATTCACTTTGTGGTTTGCCTTCTAGTTCTTATGGTTGTATCACTCTCACTGATTAGCCAAGACACAGAAAAATAGTTGCTTCCTAGTAGGATCAGGGTATGTTTGAATAAATCTTTATGTACTCAAAAATGAACTGGTGTCTGCACCAGTCTCCCACAAAGACAAATTCTGCAGTAATTTGTTTAAGTAAACATGCAGATCCAATCTCACATGAAAAGAAAAAAGACTTTGAACTTGGCTATAAGGAGTGATCAAAAAATATGATGAGTGTATAACTTTTTAAAAAATGTATTGCAGTAAAAAACACATTGTCATTAAGTCCCCTCAGAATACTCCCCCTGGTATGAACACAGTTATCCCACCATTCTTGCCAATTTCTGAAGCAGTTCTGAAAATTCTCCTCTATGAGTGTCTTTTGCTGAGCCGTCATGGCTGCCTTGATATCCTAAATTAATTAAAAACCTTTTCTGGACATTTTGACTTTGAAGAACAACCAGAAATCTTTCAGTGCCAGATCCTGTGAATAAGGTCGATGAGAAACATACGATTATGCTTTGACAGAAATGGCTGTACCAGGAGAGATATGTGACATGCAACATTGACATGGTGGAGGATGAAGCCGTTTTCCCAATTGTCAGGCTGTTTTCCATGCACATCATTTCTTAAACGCTCTAATAAAGCCTTCTCTTACTCAGAGTTCATCATACTGCTTCCAGGTAGAAACTCAGTTCACGTAATTGCATCAAGGTCAAAAAATACAGTCTATATCACCTTTATGTTGGATCCTGATTGGCACACTTCTTTTTATGTGAAGTTGCTGAGTTCCCTTGAGAACTCTGAAACCTGGTCTCAGAATCATAAGCATGGACCTAAGCTTCATCTCCTATGATGATATTTCTTAAAAGGTGGGAATCTGAATCAGCAAGATCATGTAACTCTAATGAAACACATTGTTTGCAATCCATGACTCATGCCATACTTTAAAATGTACCTTCCTTCAACAGTAGCTCACAACCAACTGCCTAGAAAAAGGTGAACTTCTTCACACATTATTACTGAGGTTTGAAGTATTACATATACTGAAGATCTCTCTTTTCATTGTATGTCACACCAGAGTCATAGTTACTGTATTTTTTTTGTCACATCTCATACATTCTTCAGCTAAGTATTAGGATTTGAGTTGTAACACATATTGAAAGAAAAGAGTTACATTTCAACAGAGAGAGAAAATGGACAGATTAAATATCACTATTGAAAAAATTTTAAATATCAGTATTGAGAGAATCTTTCTTTACTAGGTCATTTGCTGTTATCCAATAAAAAACCCAGTAGCAAATCAAAACAATAAGATTAACCTTAAGCAATTATTGGAACCAAGCCATCCTTTCTCTGCATCTGCTTTTCAATAAATGGGTTAAGAGCAATGGTGGTCAAAGTATGTGAGCAAAACTGAATCTCACAGCTCTCATGTCTCAGCTAGACCTCAGTGGCATATTTGACTTGATGGTACTTGACGGTATTATTATAGAGTTGTCATGATATTTCAATCCAAAGAGATTTTTCTGGAAAAGAATCATTATCAATATTATCCTGTCTTCAGTAACTTATCCTCTGTATTTATCTCTCTCCTTCAAAAAAATTGCACTGATGTTATTTACTACAAATAGAAAAGAAAATCTCACCATGGACAATACATAGAAGGAACTGAGCTACTAAATTCCTAGAAGATTTTGCTGTATGTCAGTTTCAAAGCCAACAGTATCACATAACTTAGCAAAATGGTTTTTACCTTATTAACAAAATTATAACATACATTTTAGTACATAACCAAATGTAGGAGTTTTGTATTTTCACAAATGTCTTCTTTGTACACATGATGTCACTAACAACACTTTTAGAAATCTCAAGTATAAATGTAGCAGCCACAGGAAATTCATCAGAGCTAGTATGGTAGGTAAAATGTGTTTGCCATTTCTACACAGAAGCTCCAGCTGTGGAGGGAAGAGCCTTGGTGTAGCCAAAGGTTGATATACACATTAAATTCAAGGTATTGTCTTATGCCTGACACTGTCTTTTGACCCTTACCTAACAGTGATTTGAAGAAAAGACACTTAGTTTTTCTCAGGGCCTGAAAATCAGCCCAGGGAAAAGTAAGATGTTCAGAGAAAGTGCTCTTCTGCCTCAGAAGAGCCTAGCACACACACTCTGCAAGTTAATAAGTGTAGGACATCAGAGATACAGCTAGGGGTTGTAGAGCCTCATAAGTGAGTTCTTAGAAAGGACATAGAAAAAAAATTTACCCACTTCATCTCTATGCTTAAGAAATAAATGGTGATGTGTCTATGCTATGTTCCAGCTTCTTCAAAGCCATGCAATCAAGGAGAACATGTAAATATTATATTATTGTGTTAATGCTCCATTTGGCAGGCTTCAGAGATAATATGGTCTCCCAGAGTGCACCTATGAGTAGAACACAATGTCCTGGAAAAAAATTTAAATACACAACTTATCAGATCACTTTTACTGCCAATTAAAGATTTATTGCCCTGTTCTACTTATTTCATATTTATTTTTTTTCCTCTGTTGGGGCTTTGAAAAAAATTTCCCCTCAACAATATTCAGATAGCCTTACTAGTGTGTACATTCTATATGAAAGACAAGTGAGTAATAAAAATCAATTTTTAAAGTAGAAACCAAATGTTGTGAAATTCTTACCAAATTTTTTTAGAAGAGATAGGAAGTATATTACATCTCTTCTACTCCAAACACACAGCAATGGGACATAGACATGCAGGCCTCTGGAAGCAATGATAGTGGGAACTTAGCTGGTACTTAGTATACGGGACTAAAATTGTTCTAAGCAGGATAGAGAAGCCCTGCACATAAGATACTTGCAGCTGCCTTATACTCATAAAGAATGTGGTGGGGGGGAACACCTATTAGTGCAGGAAGACAGAAGAGTGTAATAAGCAGACCCTGATACAAAGTTCCACTGTCCATGACTGGTCTGTTGCATCCTCATAATCCATGCAATGGGAACATCACAAAATCTCAACCTCACAAAACCTCCAAATACCATAATAGCAAGCCCATGGAATGAGTGGAGGTAGCAGCAGATTCTCTAAACAGAGGTAATGTTATCCTCAGTGCTAGCTTATTCTCTGTGTCTAGTCTGGAGCTTAAATGAGTGAGAGAAAATACAAAGACGTATACAAAATTTCCTCCCAGAATTACACTAACAGCAAAATTCCAACCCTCTAATGACACATTTTGCTCCCTGTCATCCAGCCCCTAATTTAGGTTTTCCAACAGCTATCTTGTTAATATTAAGTCAGATATGCTTGAAAGGATACAAACAGAATTTAGAGAGGATTTAGAGATACCAAACCACACTTAAAGGACTGGCATAGGAAACAGTTGCTAAGTCAGTAGTGTGGCCATTAAGGCACAAATGCCAAGAAAAGACTAAACTTAGCCCACTGTCCATAGACAAGCCCTGAAGGTAAAGGCCATATTGAGATTTTGGTGGTTGGACCCTGGGTTAAGACTTGTGGCAAAAATTCTCTGCCAGACAAAGTGTTCCTAGAAGTGATAAAAGTCCTGCAAAGGCTTGATATGCCAAATTCTCTATAGCTAAATCTAGAAAGAATGCAGTGTTTCAAAATGAATTGTGGGCAGAGTGTTTAGCACCTGAGATTGACTAGAATCACAAAGTCTTGTAAGAGAGTATGCCTGGAAAAATTATCATCAACCTGGAGATTAAGAGATTGGGATCTGGTCTCACATGCCAAGTGGAATTCAAAATTTCTAAGGGGCAGTGAGTGTCGTGTGTCCGACTCTGGCCCTGAAGGGGACAAGTCATTGCAGTTATCCTGTTCATGTTTTACCCTTGTACAGTAGGCGGCAGATAAAACTTGTCTGTTTGGGTCTGGAGCTACATTCAGATCTGACATGGATGATAAGATCCTGAATTTAGAGGCCAACAGCTTGATCGGATGAGTCCTTCGGGGTATAATAGAGAGGAACTGAGTGAGCGTTATGCTAAATGTAAGTGTAAGTTTTCACCCCCCAACCCTTTGTGGGAGGGCTTTGCACATCTCCTCCATGGAGGCAGAATGCAGTCCTTCACTGAGAGTCTGAGCAGGGCCAGGGGCCATACTTTCTTACAGAATGCTAGCGGATGCCACATAATCATGGGTTTGGAATGTTCGTACTAGGTCAAGCTTGCCCTCCCTCAATTTTACCATTGCCCTGGTTATTTGTTGATTCCCAAGTCATAGCAGATACGTGAAGCAAACACACGATTTGGAGCCAAGCTCAGCCGAGCACAGTCAAGACCAGTGAAACTCCAGCCAAACCAATGTGTGTGAAATGTAAACAATTACTTTTGTTATATTCCATGGAGTGTCTGTTTTTTAAACAGCATTATTGCAGCAGTGTTTGACTAAAACACTTTATCATTTAGTTCATAGAAAAATTAATTCTAGGCAGTTTAAAGATGTAAATAAATGAAAACTTTTAAGTATCTAAGTAAAATATTCTAGGAATTTCTCAAGGAATAAACTAAAACTATGAAAATATACAAACTGACTCATTTTTGTACTTAATTTTAAAACTGTTTAATGCAAATATCAAATAGTAAGATAAATTACAAAGAAGAGTGGGAGAAGATATTTGAAATGCTTATTGCTTAATGCTTATTATTTATCAAAATATTATTATCCAGAATATTTAGGGACAATGCAGTCAGTTAAGCAAACAGTACAGAAATATAGAAAAGGGCAAAGTGTAAAACCAGCCATTTAAAGGGGAAAAAAAACCCTAAATGGTCAAGAGCCACATGGAAAGATACTAAATTTTACCTGTAGTCAAGGAAACATAAAACAAAAATAATAATGGAGTATCATTTTATGTTTCAAAAAATGATCCTTTAAAAGCAATAAAGCAAAAATATTAGATATCTCCTGAAACAAAAGACCCAAACAAAAGTGGGCAAGGAAGATGAATAAATACTTCACAGAAAAAGTATGAATGGCCAATAAATACACAAAGACAGGCCGGGCATCACTGACCATTAGAAAGGTGCAAATTAAAATAACACCAGGATTCTGTCTTACCGTAGAAAGGACAGCCATCAGCAAGAGACTGAATAAGAACAACTGCTGGAGAAGCGGAACAGGGGATTCCACACCGCTGGGAATGTAAACTAGTACAGTTGCTATGGAAATCAGTATGGAGGGAGAGTCCTCCAAAACCTGCAACTAGAAATACCGTTTGACTCAGAGAGTTCCTTCTAGGTATCTTCCTGAAACAGTTAAAGACATCATATTACAGGGATACATGTACAGCAATGTTGATAGCAGCAGAATTCATGATTGCTAAATTTTGTCCAGTAGCAGATAAATGGATAAAGAAAATGTGGTATTTACATGCAATGGAATACTACTCTGCCATAAAGAAAGGTAAATTTGAATCATCTGCAGGAAAATGAATGCACCTTAAGACCATAATATCAAGTGAAATAAGCTGACACACAAGTTTAAATGTCACATGGTTTCTCTTATATGAGAAACCCAAAGTAAAAGTAAAGAACAAAATAAAAGATAGATAATAGGATGTAGGGAGATAGATCTTTCTCAGAGGGGAATGGATCAAGAGTTGGGGGGGTACAGGAAAGATAGGGGGTGGAAAAAAGCATTAAGATATGTTATGTACATATATCAAATGCCTACAAGAACTGTAACCATTATGTACTAAAACTTGTAGTCATAAAAAAACTAAAATTAAAAAATAATACTAAATCGTGATGACATTTTATTTTTTTGGGGGGGGTGGTTTTCTCCGGTACCGGGAAGCGAACTCACGACCTTGCATTCGCCAGGCAGGCGCTTTGCCGGTGAGCTAAATCCCCAGCCCCCGTGATGACATTTTAGAATGCTGGTCTCTCATACAATTATGGCAGGACTGTAAATTAGCATTATTTTTAAAAATTTTGGTATTTTCTAGTGAAAATCAAATCCAATATAATGCCCCTGTCTCTGTGATAATAAAAATGCAGGCATTAGTCATACTTTTCTGTTCCGGTGTTAGTCAAGTCTTCCATCAGAAATATTTTTCTGCCTCTTTATAAAGCAATACATACCTATCTGGTCCAGGAAATATTTGTTCCCAAGACAAGATTGTGAGACTAGAGTGACACCTCATTTATCAAGACACACAGCTTGCTCATCCCTGCTTCCTTTAAGAAACTTACCCATTTATGCCCACTAATTCAAAGATTTTATGTCTTAAAATCTGGTCCCCCAAACCTATTCTCTGCCAGGAAAGAATTTAAAGACACCTAGTTAGATCCTAAAACTATATACTGTATTTCCCCCAAAATAAGACCATATCTTATATTAATTTTTGCTCTAAAAGACATGATAGGTCTTATTTTCAGGGAATGTCTTTATGTACAGAAATATACATTTATTCAAATATAATCATATCATCCTCTTTGGGAACAATGTCATTACTCCTCAAACCCTGAAGTCGAGCCTGAATTTCTTGTAACTTTATTTTCTGCCAAACCATTGGCCTCAATCTCTCCCGTCCAGCAGTAGAGCTTTCCTTAACTGAGAGATTCCTGTCTACCTAGACTGCTTGTAGTGCATTGTTACAAAACATTCCATATTGAATTATGAGCATCCATATTAGACACAGCCATGTCAGTTAGTTATCAAGTATGCACATTATTTATGCATTGTGTCTGTACGCCTGATTGGCAATAAGTCTGGAGTTCCTCTGTTTACATAGACATTTTTATTTTTTCCAAAGGTGCCTGCTTGGGTATTTACAAATACTTAATTATAATTTATGGTATCACTTAAGTATTAATGTCAACAATGCTATTTATTAATATTTAATTGTATATTAATATTATTTCATAATTCATTATGTCTCTCATGTGCTGCAGTGGACCTACTGAATGTGCCCATCTGTTGATGATCTTATCTGGAGTTTAACTGAGGGCTAGAGCTTATACTATGAGCATCCAGGTAAGCTAGGACTTATTTTCTGATTTGGTCCAATTTTCAGGGAAACATGGCAGATGCTATTTTCTGAATACTTCATTTTGAGGCACTTTAAAAATTCTGCTATGATAATGTTGTTTCTTGATGGCAGCAAGCATGCTTAGCTTTGCTTCACCAAGTGAGTTTTGTTTTTTACTTTGATAGTAATGCTTTTCTTGTGCTTTTCTGGGGCTATTTTGGAGGAGCTGAGAGTAGCAAAGTTAAAAATGTATGTAGCATATGGCTCACAATCTGCATCTTCAAGTACAAGAGCTGAAGCAGTACCATCTAAAGTGAGCTACATTAATGAGTTACATATCAAGTCAAATCCATGTTTGTTTTCCTAGAATAGAACAGAGGGGAATGGACAAGAACGGAACAGAATAAAAAGAGTATGAATAAAAGTATTTAAAACAATAAAATATTATTTTATCACATTTTGACTTCAGTAATGCCTAAAGTACATGTGCACACGCATATTAAGCCACTGCTTTAAATAAATCATTATATATTTCACAGCACTTAAAGTGAATGAACCATGTGTGTGTATATGAACAAGGATAAATCTTAAAAACATGCAAAACAATAATGAAAGTAATACAATGACATACCTATTCATAAATAAGAAAAAATATGCTAAATATTCCTTGAGAATATTATAGTCTATATCAGTGGTCTCCAATGTTTTGATATCAGGAATGGATTTGTGTGATATAATTTTCCATTGACAAGGAGAGGTAGGGGATGGTTAATATGATTCAAGTGTTTCAAATTTACTGTGCACTTTATTTCTATTATTATTACATTGTAACAATACATAATGAAATTATATTATTACATCATAATATATAATGACGTAATTAACTCACCATAATGAGAAAGAAATGGCAACCATAAGCTTGTTTATAGATAGCCCTATCTGAAGGTGATGAGAGACAGTGACACCTGAAACATACTGCCTGTGTCCAGTCTACTCCGTAATCTCATTTTGGTTGCTGCCACTGCAGAAAACACTACTAGACAAAAATAAGGTTCTGGAAATGGACCAAGCTTTTCAGCACCTTTGTGGAAATCTTAGGATGTTTCACCTTGACTCAACATCAGAACTTATAAAGATTTGAAGCTGTCACAAACAGATTTTGAATCCACCATCATTTTCCACCAAGCATTGATCCTCTTCTAGAGTAGACAAAGTTGATTCACCCGCCTTACTCACATACGAATTGTGAATTCTTTTTTTCCCAGTTTGGGGGGCGGTTGTGATTGGGAAACAATCCTCTAAGTCTTTTGAAAGCTGATATAGATGATCGTGTGTCAGCTGAGAGAAAGAAGGCCCTGGCCCAGTCTCTTTCACAACCTTTGCTAATGTTCGAAACATGACAAAAATCATGAAGTTCACTCATCACTCATAATTCCAGTTTGGCTTAAATGCACCACTTTATCTCCTGACTTGAACACAGCTGTTCTTTTCCCCTGAAGTGATAGACTGAGTTCATGGAGTAGCTTGAATATGTCACACAAATACCACTAGTTTTGTGACCCTTTTAGTGTTACTAAAATGTGCGGCTAGTAGTGACTGATTATCTAAAGAAATCTCTGGAGCAGTTTTCTCAACTCAAAAACTCTACCTTTAGAAAGCATGTCACTTGTGTGTACAAGAGAAAACATGTGTGTTCTGCATCCAACTCTTTACAAAGCTCCAGAAATAGACATGAGTTAAGGGCATATGCTTTAATATAGTCGCTAATTTTAATCACATCCTGCTAAACACTGTTGAGGTCAGGTAATCTTTTATAGGTAAGTAGCACTTTTGTATGGATGACGCTCACTGTGCATAGACTCACATACAGAAATGGCCCTTGACCTGATTAGTGAAACCAGAAATCCTTCCAGTCATAGCAGCTGCTTTGTCGACTCATATAGCTACACAAAATGCCTTTTCAGTGTTCCTTTTTTTAGGTTCACCTTATTTTTATTTATTTATTTATTTAATTCTCAGTTTTGATTTTAAAGAAAAAGAAACAAAAAGCAGAAAACAAAAAAAAAATGCCAAAATAATATTATAGGAGGGTAATGGATGTTAATACATTGCATATTGTTGTCTTTAAGTTAGTTACTCAGAATATGAGATATCAGCATTGAATTGTCCCAACAATATTAGCACAGACCTATATTTTCAATGAACTGAGAGAAATTAGTAGTATAACTGCTTTAACTATCTTTTGTGTGTGTGTGTGTGTGTGTGTGTATATGTTATATATATATACTTCTCCCCTTTTGCTTTTCCCTTCTTTTTTTCTACTCCCCTAAACCCTTGCTCTTTCCTTTTGAAGTTTCTTCCCATTTTACAATATTTATCATACATTTTGGATCACATTTACTTTTTCAGCTTCTCACATGAGGGAGACTGTGATTTTTACACATTTGCATCTGGTTTCTTTCACTTCTGAGTATGGTGTCAAGTTGCTTCCTTTTTCCTATAAAAATCTCCATCAGTGTTCCTAATATGCAATCACTCACACATGAATAGTTCTGTAGTGGCATTTGCTGGCAACAAAAGTTCATGTAACATATCTACATTTGTGACCTCCTAAAATATATGTATTACACAGAAGAAGAATTATTTCCTTATGGACATCAGAAGATTCACCAACCTGGATGGCACACCAGGGTGACTCATTAATCTTCTTTAACAGGGGCTGGGGATTTAGCTCAGCGGCAAAAGCGCCTGCCTGGCATGCGCAAGGTCGTGAGTTCGGTTCCTGGTACCAGAGAAAAACCAAAAAAAAAAAAAAAAAAAATCTTCTTTAACAACTGTACCTCAGTATCCTCTCACATGCCCTTAATTCATCTAGTTATGGTGGCACTTTTTGGACTGCAGATACTTCTAAATGTTAATGAGAAATATCCTTAGCAGCAGGCAGGATTCACCTTTCACCAATACGAAAGGTCTTCTTAGTTTAAGCAGTGAAGTTAGCCACGGAGAATGATGCTTTCAGTGCAGAAACATTTGGAGAAGTGATGGCCTTCAATAACTGCTTCTATTTTCATGTTCACATTTTTCTCTTTAGAAAAATTTTAAAGTCTTATCTTTTAATTCAGGGTTCTTGGTCTCTGTGTGGTTAAGCAATTTTGAAGGTTTCATGGCTTCATTAGATATCATACAAAATGAGCCCAAAGAATGGGATTCACCTGTTGTAAAGAACTCGTGGTTTAAGTACACCTCTTGGTATTTTCTTCAAAATGCAATATTTTTGTTATTGGTTTCAGTGTCTTTGACTGTGTCATCATTTGATCTTCCCCCCTTTCAAAGAAACTCTCCGGTGACACTTGCTTGTTATTAATTTTGGCTGACGTTTGCTTCTGAACTGAACAGAAACTGTGACTGAGTCATCTGTACAGTGCAGGAAAGAGGTGTGATGGATGTAGGAAATAAAAGAATAGCTAGGCCATGTGCCAACTAAAAATCAGTGTCAAACACAATTGAAGTACATCATCACTTGCTACTGTAAAGCTGCCACCAGATGCAGTTTAATTCACTTTTGCCCCTCATGGATAGAGTTGTGATGAGTGTTATACTTGTAATTACTCCCCACTAGTAGTATCACAGCCTAAGGTCCATATCATGTCATTGGCCATTAGATTTTTGCTGGGAGCATGAAACCTATATCCCTTGCATGTGCAGCTCACAATAGTCCTATGGGAATCTCCAGTGCCACTGGTGTTTTGACAGGAGGTGGAGCTCAGAAAGTGATGGGGAGCAGCTGTAAATACAGATGAAGCTTTGCTCTTTAGCTCACTACTCACTTCCCATTGTGCAGCCCAGTTTCTAACAGGAAACATACAAGTACTGCTACCAGCAGTGGGGTCCCTGATCTAAAAAATATGAGGCAAAAGTTTGAAGGCAGGAAAAATTTCCCTGAAGACAACAGGAATGAGAGACTATGGATGCAAAAGGGTGAGGAAAAGTGATAAGTAGGAGAGAGAAAAGGAAGAGGGGAAAGATGTGAAGGAGGAAAATCATGGCTTCAAGGGTACTTTGATTTCATGTTCATTATACTATCCTCTAATTTTCTATGTGGCTAAAATTTTTCACTAAATTACATGTTTCAACACATTGATTGTTATAGCAGGACTAATGATTCTTATTTATTTGTGTGTTTATTTATTCTGTCTGTCTGTCTATCTATCATCTATTAATTTTTGAGACAGGGTCTCCTATATAGTTCAGGCTGGCCTTGAACTTGTGCTACTGTTGCTTCAGCTTCCCAAGTACAGGCATTACAGGCATGCACCACCACACCTGCCTGATACTTACTAAAAATAACCAATGCATAAAAGTGTTTATGCTGGTCTATGTGCAGCTCTCTAAGTGTTGTTCCTTTTCTTACCTGAGTTATACTAAAATATTCACAGTTGTTTTGTGAAAAATCAGATGATTATCCATAGAGGCTGAAGAGTATAGCTTCTGTAGGGAAATACAGGAAGTTGTATCAAATCATGCTGGCCACAGCCCTATGTCTTCCAGGATCATCCCATCACCATTTCTCCCTCCCTCTGTCAAATAACTGAAAGACCCATCCAGAAATAGTGATGGAGAAGGCCCTGAAGATTCCATGCCTTCTTCAAAAAAAAAAAAAAAAAAAAAAGGACTGGATCTAAAGAAAACAGAAGTGAATAATTTCACTCTGGGTGGGCTGTGGGAAAGAGAAGAATGCTTCAGAGCTGCATTTGAAAAGCCTTTTGTGGCCTTTACATCTGGAATTTCTTCACCAATGTGAAGCTCAAATCTCCACTGGTTTTATTATGAAATGGAAACCATCAACATCAAGTTCGTTCATACACTGCAGATGAGTTACACCTCCGCAGCCAACTCTACAAGGGAACATGCACTCTCTCTGAGTGGTTGTTTGTGTTGGCAGTAGAAGCAGTGTGTTTCCACCAGGGATGATCTGCCAACCTGACCATTGTTTCACAGAATTGTCCAGTTATTTGATGAAACTGGCTGAACCAGCCTCTGATTGTAGTGTGTAAATAGAGCTCAGTTCTGTGCCTTCCCTCTTGGAAGAAGTTGGCTAAGAGCCCAGCTTGACATACAAAACGGGAGATGTGGATCCAACTCTCTTAAAAAGAACCTCTCTGTTCTTTGCCTTTATGTTATACAAAGAAGACGTTTCTTTAGAAAGAAGTAGAAAAAATGATGTATGGATTTTGACATTAGCTTTAAAACCCACATTTGGAAATATAATGTAGGACTCAATTCAATATAAATTTGAAGCATTAAATAATAACAATTCTTATAGTAATACAAAAGAGCATTTATTGAATGGTCAGTCACCTTGTGCCATGTATTCTTCCAAATATTTTACAACAATAAATTCATTCTTAAAGTAATCATAGGAAATAAGTAATTATTATTCCTTCTTTTAGTTGAAGACATTGAGACTTGATGGAATCAATTTTCCCAGGATCATTTACTTCAACAATAGGTTTACATTCTTCCTCCCAATGAGAAAATGCAGCAGTTAAGGCTGAGTAATTTGCTCCCTGTCAGGGCTGAAGTTTTCCTGACTGTAAATTTGGCTTTTTCCATTGTTTCCTTTGAATCATTTTGATTTGCTTTAGTCTTTATACTTTTCAATTTTCATTGGAAATGGGTTTAAGAGCCCGTTCAGCATGGAAGATGATTTACCTCAGAAAAATTCCAATTTGAAATAGACCTCATTGACCCTTTTACCATTAATAACTCAACAAAACATACCGCTAATTTTGTTGGGGCTGGGATTTCTCAGCCATTTGCAAGCAGTGTTGCTTTTGTGGTTATGGGCAACATATCTAAGTTGCCTTCCACAGGTCATGTAATGAATGGCACACAGAACCCGTGTAATACAGATCCTTTGATTTTTCCTACGTGTGTGACAACAAGCCCAGTGACTCCTTTTATTCAGTTTTTCCTGTAGAAAAGAATTTGGCTTGGAAAGGTAGCAGAAAAAGTCCAGCTGTTGTCTCTTCAGTAATTTATATGGTGCTAATTGTGCTCGCTTCGGCAGCACATATACTAAAATATATGGTGCTAATTAATATTAAACAGCAGGAATCAGATATCGCAACTATTTATGATTCCCTTTACCTTGCCCCCACTGCTCTGCTATTTATCTGAAAATTGCAAAACAAAACACCTATCTCCCCTCCACCAAAAACCTGGGCATAATAGTAGTCCCATCTTAACCAAAAGTATTTCTTTTAAAGACATCTCTTGTCAAACAAGCATATTTGGGAAACTAGTTTAACCAAACTAGACAAATAATAGAAGAGTCAGGACATTCTACTATGAGAATGGGTTTTAATCAGTGTCAATAAAATAGCAAAAAATTACAACTCACATTACTTAAATCTCCCTAACTTGATGTTAATGTAAGCAAAGAAACTGGAACATTGCTCGTGACATGTGGTGCATGTGACATATGTCTTTTTTGGTGGTATCAATATGTCCTGAAGGTACACCGAGAATTTTTTGGCTGTCCTAGAAAGTTCAAACTTTCCTAAGTAATGAGAGATGTGAATGTGGCATATAATAAATTTTCTTTCCAAGGATTTATCTTCCTGTTAGCATGGAGTAGAGTATAGCTGCCTGCATCTTCTTTGTCATTAATTGCTAGAATTGATTCAGCTGAGATGGATACACAACCTGCAAATGGAACTTGAGAAAGCATTATTTTAACTAAAGTATTAACTAATGATATTGAGAGGGCTTGAAGAATGTGTTCTGCTGAAATAATCCATCTTTAAATTTTAATTTGAATACCCTAGAAATAAGACGGTACCTGGAAGAAACATTTCTTGGAGATCTACAGTGTCCCCTGATTTTAAGAGACATTTATATCTAGTATAGCATAACGTGACCACTGGCATCCCACTATAGAAGCATACAGAGGATTTTCAAAAATGGCTTTTGTGTGGTGGTGAGGACATAAGAACAAGAATAAAAATGTGGTAAAATAAAATACTGTATAATGATCATGATCTTTGAATCCCAGCACCCTCCATTAGTAGGGCACCTGCTTTGAGCCATCATTCTCAACTCTGGTTGCACAAAATCGTAGAGGGAATACAGCTGGCAATGACTGCACTGCAAATCAATTTTATCTGAGTCACTTGACTGGGACTCTTAGCAATCTTATGTGATTGATTGGTTTCAATACATGTGTTCCATCAACAATGACTATAGAAGTTTAGTCCCTGTCCACCAACCCTATTGTGTAAGGCAGAGAAATGGAAGCAATTGATGCTGAGAGAGTTTGTTTCACAGAAAGAGACAAAGAATATTGCTTGCTTTGAGGGAGACTTTGTCCTCTGTGCTCTTGTGTGCTCAAGTTCATCAGCCTACTGTCTCTCCTACGACCTTCTTCTCACTGTTGTAAATGATGCTTCCTATCCTTTTCAATGGCTTAACACTGTGAATCAATTAAAGGGGTTTATCTTGCAACATGAGGGTGCATTTACTTCTAGCATTGGGATTTCTCATTTTGGCCCAGATCCGTTAGCTGATGGTTGTGACATGAGGAGCTTGACATCAACAGAGCTTAGAAAACTTCAACTGGGTTTGACCATAGGATAACTAGGTGCTAAGATTTCACTGGTCATTTTTTTATTTATGATAAGAACATGTAACATGAGATCTATCCTCTTAGCAAATTTTAAATATAGATTATTGTTGAATATAGAGTCAATATTGAACAGCAGATCTCTAAAGCTTACTCATCTTAACTGAAACTTTATGCTTGCTGATTATAACTCCTCATTCCCACTTCCAAACCCAGTCTTTATCTGGTCCAAACCAGATTTTATAAATCTGACTCTTTTAGATACCTTACATAAGTAGAATCATAGAATACTTGTCTTTTTATATCTGGATTATTTCATTTACTATAATGTCCATTAGATCCACTTATGCTACAGCAAATGGCAAGATTTTCTCCTTTTCAAAGGCTAATAATATTCTCGTGTGTGTGTGTGTGTGTGTGTGTGTGTGTGTGTGTGCATGTGTGTGTATTTTAATCCACTCATTTATAAATGGACCCTTGTTGTTTCCATATTTTGAATACTGTGATCAGTGCTGCCATGAGTATGAGAGCACAGCTACCACCACAAGGTGGTGATTTCATTTCCTTTGAGTACATAATTAGAAAAAGGACTGCTGGATCTCATCCTATGAATGATTACTAAAATGCTTTCAATTTATTTTTATTTCTATTCATACAAATTTATTGTAAATTAATAATAAGTTGTAGTATTTGTTGATGGAGAATGCTCTTAGTTAATCTCCTCCATGAAAGGTATTGTAGGTCTCTTACTTGCTCTACTCACTGCAGGGACAAAATACCCAACATCCAAAGTTAAAGGAGGAGCAGTTTATTTAGCTCACAATTTGTAGTTTCAGTCCATGCTCAGCTGGCTGCAAGGCAGTGAGGCACGGCAGAGAGGCATCAAGGAAAAAAAACCATTCATGGAGTGGCAGGCAGAAGGTAGGAAGGCAGCAAGAAGCAATAATAGCAGCAGCAGAAGCAGTGGCTGGTCTGTATTCCTTCTTTCCCTTTATATTTCCTTCAGGTTATAACCCTATTGATTGATGCCACTCACACACGGGGTGGGGCTTTCATTATCCACACATTTAACCCCAGAACACAACCTTAATTCCAGGATCACACTTTTGATCCACATCCACACACTCTAATCCAGCCACCATCAAGACTATGACTACATGAAGGTTTGTGGGGGACATCTAGATACAAGCCATAACATTCTGTCCCTGACTCCCCAAAGACTCATCCATATCCCTTCATGCAAAAGGCACGTTTGTATATATCCGTAACAGTTGCCAAAGTCCTAACAGTTTCAGCATTGCGAAAAAGTCCAAGCCCAAAGTCTACTCTGAGATTTAAGATGAATTCTTAGCTGTGAGCTGTCTGTACAAATGAAAAGAAAGTTAAATGCTTCCAACATACAATGGCACATGATAAACTTTCCCATTCCAAATAGAGGGAGGGAGAGAAAGAGGGTCAAAGCAGGTTCAAAATCCATCAGGGCAAATATTAATCCTTGTAGTTCCGTGCCCAGCATCCATGGAAATCTGTGGCAAGATGTGAACTCTAAAGGGCTTGGGTGGCTTCCCCTTATGGCACATGGGTGGTTGTAGGTCCTGTGGCATCTGTCTTGGGCTTGCACTGCTCACTCCTTGCATCTCTCCTCAGAGGATCTGTGTTCTGGGCTTTTCCATCCTTCTGGGGTGCCCACTGAACTTTTAGCTTCACAGCTTCACACACTGCCCTCTCAGACGCACAGTGCCTGGCCTCTCAGGTCTTTTCTGAATTATGCAAGTCTTCCTGCCCCCCAACTCTTGTATTCTGCATGCACCTAAAGCCAGCACCATGTGGATGATGCCACAGTCCGCTGGTATCTGGGTCAGAAGGCAGGCTTCCTTCTTTCTTGCTGTATGCCTGGATTGCTAAGTGCTATGAACACAATCCCTAGGCAAAAAAATCCCCTAGGCCACCACCATCCTGGAACTTGGTGCTCTGTGACTTTCTTCTCAAAGAAAGTCTTTCACTTTTGCAACTCTGAGACTGCTAAGTCTGGAGTCCTGCTGGTTCTCACATTGCCCTCAGGCCGTTCTTTCTATTGTACTGTTCCTTCTCAGCGACCAGGTTCTTCTCTGCTCTATCTTTGCAGTGTGCAGCTTTACTGGAGCTTCCTTTCTGGCTAAACTTAAAATGTTTTAAATCATTCTGCTGGGCTCTTTGCTCTTGATTCTCAACCTAGGTTTGGCTAAAACCTCCCAACAGTAGCCGTGCCATTGCCTCAATGTTATACTGCTTTGAAATTTCTTCTTCCAGATTAATTAGTCCACTGCTCTCAGTCTCAGTCTTAGGTAAAGTGTCTCGACAAGAGCAAAAGACAATTTTTTTACTAAGGCATAACACAGGTAGTCTGGAGACCAACAAGCAATGCAGTACTTGTTCCTAACTGAAATCTCCTGAGCCAGGGTTTTACCAGATGCTTCCTATCAGCATTCTGGTCTTCTGAGATCTCACCAGAACCTCCCAACAAGTTCAGCCCACAGCATTCCAGGGCTGCTTCTTCAGCTGTCATCTCTAAATCTTTCCAAACTCTTTCTGCAAGCCAGTTCCAAAGGTTTCTAAACTATATGGTCAGATACAATCACAGCAATGATTCCATTACTGTGGAACCAAAATCTTAGTTACTTTACTTCCTGCTGAAACAAAATACTAGACAGCCAAAGTTAAAGGAGGAAAGGTTTATTTCAGCTCACAGTTTATAGAGGTTCAGTTCCTAGCTGGCATCACAGAGGAGAAACAGTTCATGGCAAAACAGGCAAGAGACAATGAAGCAGCAGGCAGCAGCAAGCAGCAAACATCAAACAGCAAGCCTGCCTTTCTTCTTTCTCCTCCTTGCAGGCTCTCAGTCTATTGATTGGTATTACCCACAGCCGAAGAGGGGGTTCCACTAGCTACCCATACCAAGAACTATGCTAAACCAATTAGTGGACTAATCCACACACCGCTAGTCCCTGTATCACACCATTAATCACCTTCACACATCCTAGATCCAGCCACCTCCAAAAAAGCCCCATCTATGAGTGTGAGAGGATTTGGGGGGACATCTAGATAAAACCCATGGCAGTAGGCTACTCTTATGTATATATTATTCTGTTTGAACTTAATAATTAATTGAAGTTTAAAAAATTTTGCTGAAATTGTGGTTTGAATCTCCATAAATTTGTAGATTAGTTTATTATTCCCCATTATCAATTTGTTTCCTCCCAATAGTTCGATACTTTTCATTTATTCAAATATTCCATAATACATCATGGGAAAATTAATTTCTATGTAGGTAATATGGATTTAATGGTATAGTGGATAGTTTACATTTTTATTCTTACTTAGAATAATTCTTCCCATTATATTTTCCAATTCATTATTTTGAAAAATAGAAAAGCTTAATTATTCTTTTAAATTTGCACCTTAATTTTTTTTTTCCTGTTTCATGGAAATGTAGGCTTTCTGTAATATTTTCTTTAAAAACATTTTCCTTTAAATCAATAATATAGGTTAAATTTTGTTAAATTCCCTTTCATCATTTGTTGAGAGTCTGTACTGCCCAATACTGTAGCTACTAGCTATGCGTAGCTATGGAGCACCTGCAAGTAGACAAAATGAACTGATATTTGCTATAAAAGTAAACTAATAATGGATTTTGAAGACAATTTAAAAAGTAATTGTAAATGTAATGTACATTGTCCCATAGTTCACTCATATTCTAGTAATTTCTCTTGTTTGAAGTATTTAATTATGAAGTATTTAATTCTTTATGAAAAATTATGAAAATTTTTCCATTTTCCCAGATATATACTCCCTTGCAAAAGTCAGGATGTAATGGGCTTCTATAGTTGCCAGATTATCATCAAGAATAAGCCAAGCCTATAGCTCAAAGACCTAAGTGACAGGCTGCAATAAAACCATACTGTGATTTAAAATTAAGGATTAATGACATTTTAGTCAAACCCGAAGCCCAGAGAAAGGAGGAGATTATAAAGGTCAGGGCAGAAATTAATGCAATTCAGACAAAAAAAAAAAAAAAAAACCCTACAAAAAAAATAAATGAATCAAAG
>NW_004955416.1:5862293-5970811 GCF_000276665.1 Chinchilla lanigera | reverse complement strand
CAACTAGAGACCATACTCATGAGTGAAATAAATCAGACCTGCATGTGTAAGAATCATATTGTCTCACTAGTGTAAGACCTGAAAGAGTGAATAAAAGCTTGGAGGTATGATAGACATTGTGAAACAAAAGGAAAATGCTCAAAAGTAAAGGGCAACTGAGTTGTGGGAATAGAGAAGGGCAAGAAGGGGAAATTAAGTATGCATATACAGGATAACTAACATAGTTGTACTACTGTCTTCTGTTGCTCTCTAGAAAGGAACAGTTAATGATTACTTGTTTGATCAATCTTGTATGTCTCTGTTTCCTTGAGCAACCACTTTGTAGATATCAATAAGTAATACAACAACCATTGTTAATTTCCTACAACTTTGTCTGTAACTGTTTTGTTTGTAATGTTCTTATGCTATTTTGTAAATGGATGTCTGTTTGTTAATATGTTTTCCTTCTTTTATTTCTTAAAATAAAAAAAGGATTAATGACATGTTTTCAAAGCAATAGTATAATTGGCCTTGAAGTATATAGTTTAAAAGGATTGGGATATTTTTGTTTGTTCAAATCACAAATATACAGCTACCAGGGATAAGCTGAGGTCATTTCCCCCAGTCCAGGACAGCCTTCATGAGATTGGACCATGCAGCCCCTATCTGCTAAGTCGTAATTGCTGATCCCAGGGTATGGCAAGTCTGGAAGCATCTCACTAGCCAGCTCCAGAAGTCAGGCTCCAGCCCCATCTGCACTGCACTACACTGGTGTTTCCTGGACTGGCTGCTGCCTTACTTTAGGTGAGCCATCTTTCAGAGAAAACATCTTCAACTAGTTCTTCCCCAAGATGTTCCAGTATTATACAAGTTGGCATGGAAATTGGCTTGTACCTTTATCATTACTTTGTGCTCCTGGATCAAATGTAAAATTCTGTTCAACAAATGAAGGAATAACATAATTAACTCTCCTTTAAAACTAGAAAGTTAATATTTAGTCACAACAAAATGCCAGTCTGATCATTAATTTCATTTCTTAATGCCCCTCGAAAATGCCAGCTTGTTGTAAAGACCAAGGGACAAACGGAGAACTGAAAGAGAATGCATGTATGGCAGACATCACTGTGAGTTCTGTGGGGCTTCTCTCTTCAAGAGTACATGTGTTGAAGCTGGGTGTGGTGGCACATGGTTGTGGTTTCAGCACTCAGGAGGCTGAGACAGGAGGATTGCCATGAATTTGAGGTCAGTATGGGCTATGTAGTGATTTCAAGGTCTGCCTGAACTGCACAGAGGGAGCCTGTCTTAAAAAATCCAAAACATAAAAATAAAAGAGTGCATATGTTGAATATTAGAGAAATAGAAATAGCTGAGGAAACAGCATCAAAAAGAAATTCTAGAAAGGCTTTAGAAGTACAGGCATTGTAGCCCTTTCCCATAAAACAAAACAATTCCAACTGGGTATGGTGGCACATGTTTATAATCCCACCATTTTCCCAGTAGGATCACAAGTTCTTCCCGAGCCTGAGCATTTTAGTGAGATTTATCTCAAAAGGAAAAACAAACAAACAAACAAACAAACAAAGAAGTCCAAATGGCGCCCAATGGAAAGATCCTGGGTTCACTACATAGTGATGCCCCTTCTCCAAATAGAGCAATTCCGTCAGGTTCATAGAACCATTCCTTGGTACCATGTTTCTCTGCCCAGACTCCACTTTAGCCTTGCCTTGTATTTTAGGTACTTTTCTCATTGCTGAGGCAAAATACCTGACACCCAAACTTAAAGCAGGAAAAGTTTGTTTAGCTCAGTTTGTAGGGAGGTTTCAGTCCATATTTGGCTGGAACCAAGGCAAGGTAGCATGGCAGAAAGGCATTGCAGAGGAGAAACAGTTTGTAGTGGGCAGAAGATGACAGGGCAACAAGGCAGCAACCACAGCTCCTTCTATACCTTGTATTTTAGCCAAGCTACTTAGAGCAGGTAGCACCCACATCCTTAATCCTAGTGCCCTTGAACCTAGCATTGCACTGTGAGTCAATGCCAGTATCACATTCTCTGGACCCAGCCCCCTCTGAAAAGCCCGACTTTATAACCACATGAGGCTTTGGGGGGACATCTAGACAAAGGCCATAACACCTAGGCAGTCTTAAAAATGGAGGACAGGAGAATGCAAGAGAATAGTGAGTACCATTATTTTAAAAATCTTGTAGGAAAGAGTTCTTTTTCTTACAGTCTTGTTCTTCCACCTCCTGACGTGTAGTGTTGCAGGATGACCACCCTTGACCAACACCGATGCTTTGATCAGAGATTTCCTCATTGTCCAGAACTATAAGAAAAAAATTATTCTTTATAAATTATTCAGTCTGGCATGTTCTGTTACAGCAACATAAACAGACTAAGATAATAAAGACTGGAGTTTCCTTTACTGTTTCTTTTGTTTTTAGGGAAGGCAGCCTCCAGAACAGGTTTATAAACTTTTCTCTTCATTTGTTAATAAGTGTCTAGAAAATTAATAGCTACATGCAAGACTTATTTTCTTTCTAACCTTATATATGACTTTGGCTGTTACTATGAACAACCTGAGCTATGGGTGACCATTGGCTAGATCCATCCTCAAGACCAGTCCTAAGAAAGAATCAGTCCTTTGAAAGAACATTTTCCAAATGTTTCTCTACCTTTATTGAATTTTTCTCTGAGACTGAGGTTACTTCTAAGGATAGATGATCCATTTTACTTAAATGTGAGGGAGAAAATGCTATTTATCTTTGTCATTTTTTTTCTTATGGGAGGAAGAAATTGTATAAGGAATTAAGATGAGGAGGGGAAACGGGAAATAAGTAGAATAAATATATGCCATGTACAAGATCCTAATAACTTCAGTGAATGTAAACATTATATGCCATAAACGTGAGCTAAGATTAATAATATCAATAGGAATGAAAATGGCTACAGGAGAATTAGAGGAGGAAGGACAGAGGGGTGAGAGAAGGGGAAGGACTCAAAAAAAGAAACAAGGTATATTATGTACGCATGTACTTACTCCCTACGATGATTATAAGTTGCATATACTATGAACATGTTAATTTTATTAATAAAATGACAAAATTAATTTTAAAAATCATTACCTGTCTGTAAAGGAAATATGTGAATAGATGACAAATAGATCTAATGTCTGTGTTGAGAAATTTTGATGAATAAGCAATTCCCAAATCCTGCTAATCCAGTGCTGTACTTTATTTAGACAACTGTTATTTTCTTTGCTGCTTGATTCTGCATATTGACTTGAATTTATTTTCAGTCCTTAACCTGAGTTCAAGTTCTCTGATAATTTTAATATACAAAGCAAAAAACAAAGCAAAACAAAACTTCATTTGTGCTAATGGCTCTTGCTTCCTCTCTTAAACATTTTACCTGTTTGAGTGAAACCTCCTTAGCATCAGTGATCTACTAATTCTATCCTGGGCTGATTTTAGAGAACTAAGCACAATGTATCTGGAGCCTCATCATCCAAGAAGTACCTCCAACTTCAAAGGAAGCTTCTAAAAGTGTGTTAACAGAGAAGTTATTGTGATGAAACTAAAAAGGGTAAAACTTCTTTCTTCTTTCAGTTCTTAAAACCCTAATGCACACACAGGTGAAAAGCCCTGGGACTCACTGTGCGAGCTGATTGCCTGGATCTGCTTCTGCTCACTCTCTCTGTCTGTGAGGAAACATCCTCCACCTTCCTTCCGTGGTTGTCCAGAGATGCAGGTACCCTGGCAGGGCACCCAAAGACGATCTCCTCTCAGGGGTTGAGGGAAGGAGGGCTCCTGTGATCTTCTCCTCGATAGTGGATCTGGGATTCACTTCTTTTCATAACCTTGTTCTCAGATGAGCAACGTAAGCCAATCTACTTACAAGCAGTAAGGACAAGCTGCCTGGTTCGGCATCAGCAGCCTCCCTGCCCCCTGGCAGGACTTACTGTGGATGTCTGCAGAAGCATTGAGGTTCCCACTAAATGACTTCTGAAACAGAGTTTTACTTGTACGGCTCAAGGTTATGATTACTTTGCAATTATCTCTAGGGCATGAAGAAAAGATGTAGAAGGAGCTAACATTTGAATGCCCAGTTTATGCCCACATCTATTCCAAACCTGTTAGAATTTGTATTTGCTGCTTATTTAATTCTCACTGGTCTTTAAGTAGGTATTATACCCCTTCTAGAGAGAAGTAATTGAGTCTTAAGGAGACTCACTCAATGGTGGGCCAAGGGTTGTAAATCCAAACTTCTCTGAGTCCAAAGTGATGGTATTCAGGAGATAGACACACAAGCTGCCAACCATCATCTGTATCTTCTTAGATTCATTTGGAGAGGAATTAGCAGTACTGAAGACTTCAAAGAGTGTGAAAAAATAGGTTGACAGTTGATAAATGTGATATCTACAGTACTTGTAAAATCCTCTCAGCCTTTTCTAGTGCTTCTACTGAGCACAAATACAGCTTCTTACCCTGCAGGCTTCTCATCTGCTTTCTTCCCTGTTGCCTGATCCACAGAATGATGCTCTGAGGGAAAAACGTCACAAGAACTGATGGTGGAAACCCTTTTCATTATGTGAAAACAATGGCACCAAGCAAGAGCCCCTCCTTCCTAATGTCTCCTGAGTAACTCAGTGATAAGTAGACAGCAAATTAGGCATGAAGTTGCGATAGAATAAACAGCTTGCAGTCTGCCAATATGTAGCTGGGCTTTGGCACCTCAACCAGCTAAACATTGTAAGGTTTAGAGACCAGAAAGGCGTCAAGAGACACTTGGAAGTTGTTTCCTATGTTTACATATGTGCTACACTTTAGACATGTTTCTAAAGTTCGGAATACCAGATGTGTTTGGCCTCTTCTGTGAAAGAACCTGGTCTTAAAAGCGAAGGTCAACATGGGCATCACAGCTCTGTGATCAGTTAGCATTGCCATTTTCAAGATGTGGCAAAAGGAGAAGAAGGAGAAGAAGAAAAAGAAAAAGAAAAAGAAGAATGAGAAAGAGAAAGAGGAGAAGAAGATGAGGAGAAAGAAAAAATGATAGAGTGAGGAGGATGAAGAGGAGAAGAGGGAAGAATAGAAGAAAAGCAGAGTCAAATCTAGGTGCCATCACTTCCAAGAGCTATGACCATGGAAATTTTACCTAATCTCTTAGATACTCCATCTTGGATCATTGTGAGCTAATTAGGCTCTAAGGAGATAAAGAGAACATAGTAGGTAATCAGGATTGGTACTCGGCACCTCAATTTCCCTTCTGGGTAATATTAGTCATAATAATCAGAATACGCCAATGAAAAGTACCATATATGCTAACCTGTATTATTCTTTCTAGTTCTGACGTCCTATGAAATCACACCTAGCCAATAACTCTCAGGACCTAACAGTACTCTTGAGAGGTTCTGAATGTCATTTTTATTGGACCAGATGTGAAAGCAAATTGGGTTTGAGTACAGGCTGAAGACTTACAGCTCCCTTAACTGCATCTAACAGACAAAGGTCTTTATAATCATTTTGAGTTTGTTTTTATGCACAAAAATAACAGTATTGTAAATGGTTTTTCTCTAAACCCCTATAAAATCAGTCTTTCAATTCACCATGCACCACAGAAGGAGGAATCTCAGCACAGTGAACAAGTTTATGGTTATCTGTTCTTCTCCCTTGGTCCTGTGTATTCTCTGCAGTTTAAGAAGAATAACAGCTTCTGACAGTATATTCAAATGTATTTTAAGGAGGATGATAAGCAGCAAGGAGGCCAGTATTGGAGAGCACGAATTGAAGATGAGATTGGCTTTGTCTCTGTGTACCTGGCAGCTAAAGAACAGGAAGACAAAATAGAAACGGCTCATGGCTAGAAGGCTATCCAGTAGCCATGGAGTCTGCACCAACAGGTCCTGCAAACCATTTTGAAGCACAAGTGCAAATGAGGGTATTTGATGCTTGAATAAGAATTACCAAATTTGTTACCCTCTCTGCATCCTGCTGGGAAAACACAAATGTGAAAGAAACTTTTACTTCCTTATCATGAAGGGTGTATCTCTGTAAATTTGATGCTAGAAATCACCTAAATTTGACTTTTAAACAGATGGGCTGTAAGGAGAAAGAAGAAGCATGGAGAGCAGTGTATATTACTTCACCCCCTCTGCCCCCCGAGCAGAGGTGGAAAGATCTAATACAGTTGTGCTTTTGGATAACTGAGACTTGCCTGCATAATATGCTTGGGATATGAAGTTCAAGTGAATCACCTACTGCACAGGGCTCAGGATGGCAGCATGGGCAAGGTGCTTTCAAGCATATTCTTCCTTCTTCACCAATGCCCAGAGGAGACACGAAGAGAATAAGGGAGGACACTGTAGTTCTAGGAGCACTGAGTTCACCACTGTACTTAAACAAATGTGGAAAAATATGTAAAAATGTAAAGGGAAACTGGAAGTGGTGGCTCAGGTCTGTAAACCCAGTATTCTGGGAGGGTGAGGCAAGAGGATTGGATGTTCAAACACAGCCTACATAATTAGTGACTTGGTAAAGTGTGTCTCAAAAAAAATTGGCTAGAGAAATAGGTCAGTATGAAGGCACTAAATTTAATCCCTAGTGAAATAAGCAAGCAGACAAACACATAAATAGAGTGGTTTGGAGAAGATTAGATATGATACCAGATTAAGAATTTGTGCTTTATTTTAATGGGGACTCTCTAAAGACTTTTGATATATTAATTGTGGTGAAGAAAGGAGATAGATTCAGCTCTGGCATATGAAACTATTCAGAAAGAATACGCTGAGATTAGGAAGGCTGGTTAGGAAGCAGTTTTTATACTAGAGTTATAAGGACTGGGTGTACTTTCTTGGGTAAAAAGGAAAATGGAGAAACATGACTTCCTGAATAAGCGAGGGAGGAGTTTTCCTGTTTTGCCTTTTTTTCCTTTTAGATATGATCCAACAGGCACTAGCAAATGAGACTAGTTTTCTGCCTGTTTAGAGAAACATGCAACAAGACCGTAGATTTCATAGTCACCTGAGGAAGCAGACAGTGGCCCAAGCAGAACAAGTCTTTCAGCAACAGGGTAGAATTTCATGTCACATTTGGTAGACAAAAACCTAGAGAGATCACTGGTTCTGCTACTACTGGCTGCTCTAATTCAGCAAATATTCCTGGCCTGGACCATTTTCACCCTGCCTGATGATTCTTGGAGAAGCCAGAGAGATAAGTCCCGCCTTCCTCATAAAGCAGAACTCCATCTCTAGAAAGTTCTAGAATACCCAAAAGCCACCACAGTGGCTTCCTGACTTCTTTCAGACTATCTTCTTTTCTTTGTGTTTTACCACTTCTGGAAACTCCAGTCTTGAGAGATGACAACAACTGAACTCTCACTAGGACACAGAGAATTTACATTGCTAACACAGGCAAGTAAATTCATATTCATTTTAAATTTCTATAATTGATGCAAAGATATGAAGGACTTTAAATGTCTGTGTATCACAGCAAATGAATTTCAGGTGAACATTTATGTTATTACTATATAACTTCCTCAAAAAGTAAGGATGAATTTGTAGTCAAAAACATTCATTAATAAAATAAAAGCAGTAATATGAGGAAGAAGAAAGTATTTAGCATGATTCCCGGTTCATGGCAAGAGAAATGGCACCCATCGTTATCATAACTTAGGGTGTCTATGAAATCCAAAAAAGGTTCTACCTTCTGTTAGACCTGTAAGATAAGAGCTCATGAGAGAATTTGGGCTTGGGATGATGGCTTGAAAATCATTCATATGAAGGGGATGCAAAATTAAGAATGAAGGTGTTCAAGCTCCAGTGGAACTTACATGCATTTTAAGAAAGTCAAGGGTTCACATTCAAATCTTAGGGGATCAGAGGAAGTGGAGCAAGTAAGTAGAGACCAAGGAGAGTGAGAAAATGTTAGAGGAAGAAAGCAAGGAAGAGAAATTAAGTCAAAAGCCTTGATGATTGAGAAGAGAAGGGGTAATAGAGAGTAGTCCTAAGACGATCTACATACTCTAAGTCACCTCTTTGAAGAGCAGGCACTACAGCCTGGCCTCCACCATTAGTGAATCCAAACCTCCTAGCCCACAAAACTTCTGCTGCTGCTTAATCTTGTGTGTCCTGGGCCTTACATCTGAAACCATAAAATGTGCAGTATTTATTTAGCATTAGACCAGGTTCTAAGGATGCTTTTTCTGGAGCTATTTTATGACCACAGAATTGAAAAGGATTTCGTGATGAAATGTACCCAGGTCGGCACATCATTCTTTCCACTTAAAGCTACTGGTAATATGGCTACAAGATGTGTTTTGCCCATTTTTTAAAAGCCATTTTCTACTTTTTAACTTTCCAACCAGAAAATATGTTGGGAGTGTCATAATTGTTTTCCTCTTTGGAACTTTAGAAAAGATTGTTTTTATGATAGAAATAGCATTTCTTTAATTTTTTTCTTTTTTAAATCACCAATGACTGCCACACCAAACCACAGACTTGGCTCATTATATTTCCAATTCTAGCTTGTGCTCTCTGGCAAGTGAGTATTGTTGGACTGCCCAGAATATTTCTGAGGAGGTTTATCTCAGAAGCTTGTCAGACAAAACATAAAAATAATGAAAGTGATTTTAAAAGCTTAGATTCATTATAAAGCATTTAGAATAGACTCTGGTGCATGGTAAGCATATGTAAGTGCTGGTTATTATTACTATGATATTATTCCAGGATGCTACAGCACTGGAGTCTGGATGGATCAAGAAGGCCATTTATCCTTGTGGTTGGATAAGTGTTCCCTAAGGTTCCAAAACAAATGACCGTCAGAGTTTAGAAGACTTCCAAGAGGCTGTTAAAAAGTGACTGTATCATGGATGATAGGCTAAGTATTTAAAGAAATTCAACAGTTGAAAGCTGCACAAGCTTGCTTACAAAATGTTCCATGTAATGGAAGATAGAAGTAACTAAAACCTGACTTAGAGTTCATGTACTTTGAAAGTGGTCCAACAGTAATTGAAATACGAACACTTGAATTTAGCATAGAAGGAAAATGCTATCACCCTGAGGAGATCATGGTGTTTAGGCATTTGGAAATTGTCACAAATGTGGAAAGAGATAAATGAGTTCCTAATTGGGAAAATTATCTTTTCTTCTACTTAATTGCTTTAGAGTTCTCAGGTATTAAAACAATGTGATTAGAACATTTATGAATAAATGATCTGCTTTTGCACACCAGTCTGTAACATTTGAACACTTATTTGTATAAACATTTGCTCTGAAAACCACAAAAAATACTACGATAGAAGCTTTTTTATATTAACAATAAACATCTGTATCATTCAGATTATTGCCAAAGATAAAAATGATGTATCATGGCATATCAGATGCAGGGAAATAGAGATTATTCTCTCCAAATTTACATGCTAACAATGTCCAATCTGACCAATCACAGAATACATTTAAGATTCTCAGAAAAGAGCATGGAGGATCAGACAAATGCTTGGTAAGATTAAGGGAAGAATAAATGGGATTTTTAGGTGTTAGTGAAACTTCTCCATGACCTATTGTAGTTATAGGAGGACCCAAGAAACATACAAAAAATACTGATCATACCCTAAAAAATATGGTCATGAGAAAAGAACCACAGCCTTAGGCCATCCTAGCCCACCTTCTACCTGGAACTCTTGTAGTTTCAAAAAGTCAATTTTTCACACTGAAATTCTGCAAAAGAAACAGACCACAATTCTGGTGAGAGGTCCTTATAGCCTATCCCTCTGCATTGTCCCTATCAGTCATCAGGAAAGACAGCAATACTTTTCTAATGTGGGTTTTAGACATATATATCTGCCTCAGATAGAGGTGGGAAAAACCCAGAGACCCCCTTGTCTGGGGTAAGACAAGAACACAGTATTTAACATGGAATAATATTCATGTCAGGATTTTGGAAGATGAGGATACAAAAGTAGCTCTGGACCTAATTTAAAAAAGAGAGAATGCAGAAAACTTAGATATTAAAGCTCAGAATTTCTCCTGTTAGCATGGGAAGTGAGTGAAAGATTTGTGTGCTGGAGGAAGAATAAAATACTGAGCGGTGCACTTCAGAGACTATTCTTCCAGTTTGTAGTGATTAGTTTGGCTGTGGCCAATAAGAAGACTCAAGACCACATGAACCCATTTGATCTTCAGAAAAAAATCATGTCGATGTGACTGTCAGGGCCTAGATTTGGTGATACCAAGAAGCTGGAAACAGGAGACTTTCTAAGATCAAAATCATGTGAGTACCCTTTTATGTTTTTTCATTTCTTATAAGATTCACCCCCACATAATAATATAGAATATAGTAGAATTAGGTGCCAAGCATATAACATTCAACTTCAATACTTATCAACATTTTTCCAATATTATTTCATGTGTCTCCTTTCCCGAACCCCTCCTGCTTTTAAATGTGCTTGACTTTTCATTTTGAAATACTTTCAGACTTGTGGAAAGTTACATAAATAATGTTCAAAATTCCTGTACTCCCTTCAACCAGATTCTCTAAATGTCAACTTTAAATTGTTTTTAGTGATTCCACTTTAGTAGATAACAGGGTGATGTATAAGTAATATTTGTCCATATTTATGAGACACAAGATGATATTTGGACTCATGTGGGCATTTTGGTAATATCAATTAAGAGTGATTGCTGTATCACCTTACCCTTTCTTATGTTCAGTACATCCAAATCCCTCTCTTCTGACCATTTTGAGACATCTGATCATGTCTATTCTTCTAATGAATTTTAAGCGAACCACACATTATTGTTGACTATAGGTAAAATGTACAGATTTCCAGAGATTAACAGTTGGTGATACTTTGATATGACACTTTGTGATACTTGCTGTGACACTTTGGTTTCTGTGTGTCTGTCTCTGTCTACTTCAACCCCTGTGTCTCTTTCTCTCTCACACATTGGTGACCAGATGGTCTCACCCTTGGTGGAAGCCCTTGGGAGTTGGCTTTAGGCCCTTCTCATATTTCCTGGTCATTTTCGGAGCCCTTCCTTCTTTGTAATGCATCACAATGCTTCAGGCACGTGGTGTAGTTGCCATGGCACAGAAACCTGGAAACAGACATTTCTCCAAAAACCTCCAGCTCCTTATACTGAGGAGTGATATTTAGAAACGAAAAGGTGCTCATTGCATGTACTTTACTATTTTTGCTGGGAGGCCTTCTCAACAAATATTTGTAAAAAAAAAAAATGGCATCTACATCTATATCCATAACTACATGTATTTCCATTTTCATGTATATCATGAGAACATCAGTTCTAATCCAGTACTACAGGGTTTCTTCTAGCCTTACTCCTTTCTTAATTATAATTTTGTTTGTTGACTGAGAATCTGACTCATAATTCGCAGTTCAGCTAAAACTACACTTTCTCTGAGTTATCCATAGGACTTTATAGAATAATCTTGAATGGCTAGACTTAACGTCAGTAGAGAAGAAGCAAAGGAAGCAACAATTTGATGTATATATTCTTCTACACGTCTGAATCCAAAGGCAAACACAGGGTGAACTGATGTTTTCAGGGCAGTTAAGGACTAGTAACCTCACATCTGCCCTTGGATGGGTGTTTATTTTCTCAGACTAAGTTCCGGCTTGACGTTCCAGCTGCTCGCCCTTCCACTGCGCAGGGATGTGGAGAAGGCTGCCATCAGCCACTAATGGAGAAAGCAGCTGTGTCTAGAGTGGGGACAAGCCGTCCGCCCATTCCCAGGCTTCTTTCTCTCTTTGCCGCAAACACACTCTGTACACAGTCCATCCGCAACGGTGAGGAAAAGACCCCTGTTTGTCCGTAGGAAATCCTATTGGGAGTATGACTATCTCCCTCTATGCAAAGTCTTTGTTGGTTGAGGTTTTCCTTTAAATGATGATGCACACGAGCAGCAATTCAAGATAGATTATGACAATTGTTTGGGAGTTGCTGCCTGTGGAGATTTACCGGTTTCCTGAGAAGCTGAGGAAGCAAGAATGTAACCTAACTGAGCTGACCATTGCATCTGAGCAGGAAGACTGCTTGCAGAGTTTTCCTTTCGTTGATTAAACACATGATTATCAAGCACTCTATGTGTCACACACTGTCAGAGCTTGGAATATAGATAGATATGGGGCAGAAATTTCAAAGTCTACAATGTTGGCATCATGAACAAAATAAGGACCTATTTCTGATAGGAGGAAAACCTTTTCTGTGACTTTAAAGCAAGCACTTGATTTGTATGGTCACAGTGATTTTCAGTAGCTTTTGTTAATCCCTGCCCCATCTCCTTGACCCCGTCATGGCACTGTGTCCACTGTCAGTGCTTCCTTTACTTCCTGCTTAGCAATTTGGTTTTCTTGTGGATTTTATAAAAATATAGCTTGCTGCCTCCCTCTCTCTCTCTCTCTCTCTCTCTCTCTCTCTCTCTGTCTGTCTGTCTCTCTGTCTCTCTGTCTTTCTCTCTCTCGTATTAGGGATTGAACCCAGGACTTTCACTTCAAGCTACATCCCCATCCATACAAGGTCTTGCTAAATTGCTAAGTTATTATGTTGCTCAGGCTGGATTCAAACTATCAATCATCCTGCCTCAGCCACCCAGAGTGCTGGGATTATAGATAAGTACCTTGATGCCCATCTAAAATATGCACACTTATCTTTGGACAGATAGTCATCTTAGATAATTTTGGTAGGTAGTATATTAATGGTGTTATTTAGCAGTGAATTTTTAGTATTAAACTCTCATAAGAAAGAAGCAAGTGTCAACTGGAAGTTGAGGGCAGGGATCGTAGCTATACTATCATCAATTTCATAATTTTCTATCTATAAAAGCTGAAATAAGCTGAAATGGAAATTATCTCTTAAAATGTTTCTCTGTAACCCAAACATATATTTTATATTTTATCACTCCATCAGAAGAGAAATATGAATCTAGGCACTTACTGTAAAATGAGAACAGATTTCAAACTTAGATGCAGGCAATTTCCTTAAGTAATTTAAAAATGATTGCTTTTCATATCCTTTTGCATTTTCAAGATATTCTGGAATAAATCTGTTACTCTGCTTTCATAATAGAGTAGGACAGACCACTTAGAAAAGGAGTCTTTCTGTTGTAGTATGTATTGGTTAGGATTCTTGATTGAGGTGACATAAACAACATAGTTAAGGAAGATATCTTAACTCACAGAACTGAAGTGGATACAAGAGTAACTTGAATGGGAGACCATTCTGAGTGGTTTCTCACAGGCTTCTAAGTGTTTTGTATGTAGTCAGAATGACTCATTTCCTGCAGGGATATATTTGCATAATAAATGGCCAGTACCTTATTCTGATATAAAGGGTAAATAGATTTACTTTCCATTATAGAAGACCTGAGTTTCTCTGCTTCAATGTTTCTCTTCTGTAGTGTAAAGCACTATGAATGCAAGTATCACTGAGTCTTCTTTAGATTACTCGGGATTAGGGACTCTGGTACTTTGGCTACCGCTAGTGGTGTAAGGAATACAGTTCTTTATCTCTGGACTAAAAGTTTCATGCTCTCTGCTAGCATTCATGAATCTGTAGCAGGTTGCTTGTTAGCTTGCAAGGAGGGTAACATCTCAGATCTTTCCTATTGCTTGTCAAGTGAAAGGAGCAAAATAAATATTTCAGAACCAAATTCTGAAATCCATTACTTCTAGGGGTTTCTTTTTCTCTATAATCCATTGATGTTCATCTTCAGTATATAGACAGCACAGAAAAATGGCCTTTCAACTCAGTAGATATCCCAGAGAACGCTGATTGACTTTCTTAGGACTATGGTTCCTTGGACCTATTTTATTTATAGTATATTTATACCTATCATATATAGTACATTTCTACATATCATGGTCCTGAGCATAAAAAAATTTTATGAATAGATTAAAATCTGAACAAATTAATGACAATATTAATCCAAAGTATTTTTATTTAAAATGTTATGCTCAGTAATAAGTTATCCTTCATCTTTCACATTTATCTACCTTCAACACCCTCTGTAGGAGAGACCTGGAGCAAAGGAAAAAGATATTCCTAAAGTGGCACTTAGGAAGATAAAAAAAATAATTTCAAAAATTAAAAGAAAAGTAAGTAGGATAAGTCATTTGGAAAGTTGAAGATTTAGCAAATTGATTTTAGATAAAATCACCTGAATCCATCCTTTCTACTCCTGCTCTGACCCTATTAATCCTGATGCCTCTTCTTTAATCCCCTTTTATGTGCATATGTCTATCTCTCTGATAAGCCTTGAGAGAATCAATGCCACTTCATATGTTCCAGAACTATACATAGTAAATGCTGAACACCTTATGAAATGTTTTAATCTCCATGAAGAGAAGCTATCCAGGCTTTCTGTTGGTAAACAAGATACCTTATAAAGCAAGAGTCTCCAAGCCCTGGGTTATAGGAGTAACTGAGCCAAAAAGTAGGAGATGAGCAGGTGACAAGTAAGTGAAACCTCATCTGTATTTACAGGTGTTCCCCATTGTTCAGACTACAGTCTGAGCTCTGCTTCATATCAGAAAAGTGGCAACATTAAATCCTCATGGGAGCATGAACCCTACTGTGAACTGTGCATATGAGGGTGATCTCGCTGTGTGCTCCTATGAAAATCTAATGCCTGGTGCTTTGAGATGGAGCGGAGGCAGTGATGCTGGCACAGGGGAACAGCTGCAAATATAAACTAACATTAACAGAGATGTCTGACTGCACAGAAGCCATACTAAATCAATTGCATGCAGAGTCATATCACAATATTAGCTGTGACTGGCAAGTGACAAGCTACATCTGGTGTCAGGATTTAAGTCAATATGGGACACTTATTTTACTCTGCACACGTGACTTGCCTTATTTACCATTTCTATCCTCACTTTTTTCCTGCACTACACATTTGTCTCAATCACAGTTTTGATAAGCCAACAAGCAAATCCCAGCCAAATGTGTAAAAATCAAATGTTACTGGAGAACTTCTTTGAAATGGGGAAAACACTAAATGATAACACAGCAGCAGACTGTAAGACTGCCAGCAAAAGATAGTTGCCTTAACAGAGAGTAACAACCATTCCACTGAAGTTGCTGTTTCATTGCAGCAGATTCACATATGCATATTATTTTGTGAGTGGCTGTCCAACAAAGTCACGGAATCTTCAAAACTGCTTGGACGCATGGAGACCAAGCACCCTACATTAAAAGCCAAGGTTTTGGAGATTTTGCAAAGAAAAACATGACTACAAAGAAGAAAAGCAATTATTGAAGGGCATCACTTCATTAAATGTCTCACACTCTGCACTGAGAGCATTATTCTTAGTGGCGAACTGCATTGCTAAAGCTAAGAAGCCCTTTACTACTGGTGGAAAGTTGATCCTGTTAAGGACATTTGAGAGGAGAGGCTATAGCCAAAAAGGTAGCTCATGTTCATTTTCTGGAAAGTACCATAGCTAGACAATTGATGAACTGTCAGAGGGTATTGAGGCACAAGTTCTAGAAAGTATTATTGAGTTGCTGTGGTTCACAATCCAGGGGGAAAAATCCACTTGTGTTTTCAACACGGCAACAGTGTTTGTTTCTGTACAATCTATTTTTCAGGAGGATTTGCATGAGGATATGTTATGTGCACATTTGTTGCCAACCAACACCATAGCTGCAAAATTGTTCAATTTGTTGAAAACTGAATATGTCATTTGTGTCATATATGCACAGATGCAGAAGCTGTCATGAGTACATGGCTTTCTGGTTTCTTTATCTGGGTCAAAGGAGTTGCTTCTGAAAGTAAGTCTACACAGTGTGTTATCCACAAGGAAATGCTGTCTAGCCAAAAAATGTCAGTTGAACTTAATAATGTTTACAGATGTGATTAAAATTAATAACTGCATAAAGTACATACTCTTAATTACCATCTGAATCCATAGCTCTGTGAAGAGAAGGACACAGAACACACGTCTTCATGATACATGGAAGTAACATTGTTTCCTAAAGGTAGATCACTGGCTAGAGTTTTGAGTTAGGAAAGTTGCTTCATAGATTCTTTTAGAAAAAAAGTCATCAAGGCATCACCTTCTGGTGACACAGAATGGACTGCAACACTTGCTTACTTGTGGGGCATATTCAACCTCAGTGAACTCAATTTGTCCCAATTTCAAAAGAACAACTATGTTCATGTTACCACATAAAATGGTTGCATTCAAGCCAAACTGGAATTAGGGGAGTTATGAGTGGGGAGTTATGAGTTAACTTTGTGATTTTTGACATATTTCAAATCAGCAGAACTTTTGAAAGAGGTGGGGCCAGGACCTTCTTTCTCCCAGTTGCTGCATGATCACCAAACTTAGCTTTCAAAAGACTTTGAACATTACTACCCAGTCACAAAGCACTCCCAAACTGGGAAGAATTGGATCCACAGAACATCTGTAAATAAACCAGGTGAGTTCACTTTGTCCATGCTGGAAGAAGATAAAGTGCTTGAGATTGTAAATTATAGTGGCCTTGAAAGATGTTTGAGAGGACCTCAAATTGCCATGTATTTGGGATTAAAGTAAAGGCAAAACATCCCAAAACGTTTCCAGCATCTTATCTTTGTGAGGCAGTGAGAGCAACCAAACCAAGATTATGGAGTAGCCTGGACATAAGCAACACAATTCAGGAGTCACTGTCTCCACCACCTCCAGACAAAACCATGTGGTTGCAGGAAAACAAGCTTAGGGATCTCACTGGTTCTGCATTATGGTGAGTTATAAGATTATTTTTATACATCACAAAGTAATAATAACAAAATTAAACATAAGAATTATACTGTGTTCCTTCTTTCTTTCTTTTCTCCTTTACCGCATCCCAGCTGTTCTTTCCTTTTGAGCAGTTTCTCCAAAAAAAAAAAAAAAATTGTAATGTCCTTGAATCATCTTGATATCATGCTCCTTGCACCCCTCACAGGTTCTAGGAAAAATTCTCTTCCACGTAACGGGTCCCTGACGCCAAGCAGATTGCAAGACACTGTTTTAAAGGAATATTTAAGACAAATAATTCTCCATTTGTTGATACATACTGTTCTAAACAATTCTCTTTCTATAGTTAGAAAAAGAACTGTATGTTCCAAGTACTTGAGTTGAATTAATATTTCTGTTCATTAATTTTGAATTTCTAGAAACTACTCAAAACATAACTCATGCAGGTGAATCAGAATAAAGGTTTTGATTACACTTCCTGAAAATGTTTAAGGTCTTATTAAAATAAACAGTTTTGCTTCTGTTCGGAAGCCCTTCCCTTTGTTCACGTCCCTCCTCCTGCCAAACTTTCCCTCAGATTGCTCACTTTAAATACCAAAGTTTCTAATTTAATTTTGTTTAATCTTGTTTTGTTTAATTTACTTAATTTTGACAATTTTGTTAAAAGATTGATTTACCTTAGTGTTTTTATCTGATCTCTCACCCTTATTGGCGGCCTTTAATCTTTTCTAAGAGGGAAGAGAGGCCAAGGTTCTGAGCTGAAGCCTCAAGACGGAGACAAAGGAGCCAGCCTGGCTTCTGCAGGGGCAATGAGTCATTGTAGAGTCAGTGATTCCTGGGGCCCAAGGCCACTGGCCAGCCAGCCCAGGGACAGTGCCTTGGCTTCTGGAGTGAGTAGGGCCAGCCAAGTGGACAACAATGGATTGATTTTATGGGTCTTAGTCTGTTTTTCTTTAGTGGAGATCTTCAAGTTTATAAATAAGCATATATTTATTTCCTTTAAATCTGCTTCCAAATGGTAAGACCACTGATGATGCTTTTACAAACCATTAGGATACCAGCTAGAGGGACCTCAGGCACCTTCTGTCCACTGTTTAAAGTATCTCCTAACTGCTATGACACCAGACTTGCCTGTAAATCTATTAAGCAACAGTAATATAGTTTTTTTCTAAGAGTGTCTACATCTACCACATTGAGAACAACTGGGTCATGGTTTGCTTCGTTGGCTCTATAGATGGAACTTTCTGGGCACTTGGAATTGATCCCAAGGTAACACCTATCCTCTATCCAAGCCAACTTTCCCTCACAGTAGAAAAGCTAGCATGTGCATGAGTACAGGCTCTGACTCTCCCACACAGACATCTGAAATACTTTCACAATGACACACCTGTTCATGAAAATATTCTGATCATTGTTTCTTACTGACAGAAAATAAAATTCTGTAAGTTACATAGTTCCTTTTATTGCTATGTAGTTCTTTTTATTACCCAGGAAATCAATTTGTCTGACCTTCATAAGTTTACATATGAAAGCCTTATTGATTTGTGATGTTTGGATTCAGAAGGCCAGTGCAAACTATATACTTTTTTTCAACAATATAACTAATTATTCAGAATATTTTGCTTATATGCAAGCTACAAGTTTCATTTTGGAATAAATACATTACTTGTTAAGAGCCTTAATTTTGTGATTGATCTTGATCAAGAATATAGACTTTTCACTTTAACCGTAGAACAGGAATTTGTTAACAGGCCTGAAATATGTCAACTGCTATACCATTATGAGAGAAAATGAAGGTTTATCAGGTATGACAAAAATAAGGAAGAAGTTTGGGAAAGCAAACCTAGGTAGGAAAAAACATTCAATAAGGAAAAGAAACTTAAAGGAAAGTGTAGAACAATTGGGTAGTCATGATCAATTACAAGGAAGAATTTTTAAATATTCCTTCAGTAAGTTAAATAAATAAAAGATTTAAGAATTTTTATAAATTAAAAGACTTTATCAACTGAAGGCAGTCAATCAAGGATGAGGCTAACTTAACAGTTATCAGAGAGTTCAAGGAGTGAGCAACATAGAGAAAACTATGATATTTCTCCCACCTTTCAGGAATGTGCATAGAATTCATGTGCTAACTTCTCTACTGATGAGTATTCTTAATGAGAGTGGGTTAACAATAGAGACAAGAAAAACTTATTGGACAATTTAAGACTCAGTATGCTTAGATAATACTTAATACTCTATTAGGAGAGAAACTAGGTATATTAGAATGGATGCTTGTTTTTCTTTATAAGTCTGAGCTACACTTTGATAAGATCTTCATATTTTTGTATCTGTAACCTTTAGAAAGTGATAGAGAAACTTTTCAAAATATAGAGGATGCTTCTTCCCCAATATGGATTGTGATTTTATATATACATGGAAAGAAAATGTGTGAAGAATTCTTATCTGATTGTGCAGCCTTGTTCCATATGATGCATAATCCTAGATTAGCAAAATCAACATATAGCAACTAAAATTTGTTTGTTCCTTAAACTTCTCATTTCCATACTCCTCTCCTTTTGTCCCTGAAACAAAATTTCCTAGGTATAATCTTAGTCCATGTTCCCAGAAGGCATTTAGTTATTCAGTTACCATGCTTTGAAACAGCACTCTCAAGCTAATGAGGGGTTGACACTGCAGGGAAGCCATGCATAGGACTGAAAACTCCAGGACACTTCCCTCTAAAGGTAAAAATCCTTTACTTCCTGTTGAACTTAGATTCTGTGATGCTATCTATCTTTGAGAGAGTTGGTGAAGTGCAGTAGGGGAGATGAGCCATTTCTTTCTAAACAAGGATCCTGGGCCTATACAGTGACAGGGAGGGGCCGTCCTGTGCAGAAAGGTACATTTTCCTATTGTTTTCTCCTGTAGACATGGTATCCTGACATCGTCTCTGGCTTGCTCTGTAGAGATAGAACTACCCAAATAGCCTCACCCTGCTAGGCCAATTCAGCCTTCTCCAGTGAAAATTCTAGAGCCAGTGACCTTCTTTTCTTATGGAAAGTGAAGACCCAAAACTTGGAGGCAGACCCAGGCCTTGGGTGTGTTTTTCAGAGGCGGCCTCCTCCAGGCACATGTGTGTGCACCCCTCACACTTGCATAGCACTGTCTTGCCCAGCTTGCAGAAAGGAAGCCAAGCTCCACATGAACACTGGGCAGAGAAACTAAGCAGGGGAGCAGACAAGCCCAGTGAGGTATCTTAATGCCAGGGCACACATGGCGCTCTGCGTTGTCCAAGGGAGATTTGACGCCGCTTACCAGGGACAGTGGTTCTGCAGCCTGGCTCCCTACACGCTGTCTGGTCTGTGAAACTTGATCTAAATCACAGGAGGCAAAAACATATTACTCTGACCACAATTCACATTCCGTAGGAGGAGACAGGGTTAGAACATTTCTATTCTTGCCCAGTGCTACTAAATTTAAATCCAATTTAACTGTTCATGGCAGTTTTCCTTCAAAAACCAAAGCCAAGCATCTTTTTGATTGATACTGGCCGATCCTTTTTGGTGGTGCTGTAAATATTTTTTGTTTGTTTTAGTTTGTGTTTTTGAGATAGTGTCTTTTTATGTAGTTCAGGCTGGCCTTCAACTTACCACATAGCCCAGGCTGCCTTCAAACTAGTGCCGATCATCTGCCCTAGGCTCCTGAGTTCTGAGATTACAGGCATGTGCCACCATGCCTGGCTAATCCTCTAAGTACTGTCATGAGCTGTGGTGTTGGGTAAAGGCAGACGACCAGTCACAGGCAAAAATCCTACACTCACAGCCGAGAATGCTAGTAAACACCTCCATTTATGACTCCATTCACATGCTCACTCATTTATGTATGTATTGAAATGATCGTTTACTAACCTTATACTATATAGAGAGCATAGATGTAAGGCACAGTCCCATACTTTGGGAGGTGAACAGGCCAATGAAGAAGACAGACACACACACAAACAATTGTATAAATTCACCTGAGCAAATCTGGTATACTAACATCCTCCGCACCTTCTTTGGTTACTCTCAAGTCTAGAGTCCTTCATTTCCTGTTGACTTACAGACCTTTCCCATTATTTGAAAGGTAGTTTGTGGACTCATCTAGCCTTCCACCTTTGGGAAGTCCATTTAGTAGGTGTGACCTGGGGAGCATTTCCCAGAAAACTTTAAAATTGCTTGCTTCTTTATTGGTCTTCTCCAGACATCAGTCCTACCTGACTCTCTTTTATCCCTTTATAACCAGCCTTATTTTATGTGAAATAATTGCTTATATTGTGTTTCCTTTCATAAGGACATCATCATCATGACTGCTTGTCCAGCCTTCTTATACAGCATGGGATTTTTAATAACCTCTACAGGCCATCAGACTGCTGGGGACTTATTTTCATGGACCTGGTCAGATTTCCACAGCAGGGACTTTTGCAGAAATCACCTTTCTCTAGTCAACATTTGATCACTAAAGATTCCTGGGGGAAGACATAGGTAGGGGTGGTAGCATTTAAGGTTTGTGTCTATAACTAATTTTTATTTCTGCTGGTCCACCAGTCTAAGGGAAGTAAAATGCAACGTTTATTTTCCTACCCTTGAAATAATACTATGCCTTCTCCTCCTTCCCTGAACCCTCCATTCCCTTTCCCCATCCTTCTTCTCCCCTTCCTTCTTTTGATAGAAGGTCTCCTTAAGTCATTATGTTGCCCAGGCTGGGCTTGACCTTTCAGCCTGTTGTCTCAGCCTCCCAGAATGCTGGGATTGAAAGAGTGTTCCACCACACTGACTCCAGTACTAAACTTCCTTATTTTACATAGGCGAAGAAGCCAGACTCTGAGTCTAAGGAGTATCCCTGAATGTACTACTTTCCTGTGACTAAATAATCAGCATCATGTAATGAAGAAACTTAGGGGTCCTGTTCACCTGCTCCTCCCTCCATCCTTACCATACTTGACTGATGAAAGACTGGCCCAGTTTCCTGCCTGGGACGTCTTGTACCATCCTCGTTTCACCTCCATCAGTGGCTGCTGTAGAGGGCTGGTGTTTGGGATGAAGCATGACTAGTCATGCAGTGTTTAAAGCTCTTTGCTTATTTCCATACAGGTGTGGACATAGTGAGTTGTGCTATTGTTTTAAAAGCATATGTGGACACTACATGTGTCCTTCTCTTTCCAGAGAAAACAAGGGCAATCATTAGAAAGGGGGGATGAGATTGAAGAATTAGGGTTAAGATTAGGGATTGGTTTGGTTTTTTGTTTGTTTGTTTGTTTTGTTTGTTTTTTCCAGTACCAGGAATCAAACTCACGACCTTGCACTTGCCAGCAAGTGCTGTTGGGGACACTTGAGAAATGATTTTTTAGAAAAGAATCTTAGAATGGGTTAAATATTACTCACACAGAAAATAAAAACCTAAGGGAAAGAATGTGAGTTACTTGGACTTGTCAGCCAGGAGTCCAGTGGTTCTGAACTGTGGGGATTTGTACCAGGAAGGGACAGATCCCTGGCCTGGATGCCTGTGCCCCTAGACACCTGCAACAGAAGCCTGAGCTCCTGGCATGTTGAAATTGCATCAACTGAAATGTTATTTTCTTTCCATGGAAAAATTATAGCAAAGAGATTAGAGAATGATTTAGAGCATGTCAAGGGAAAATAAACATTTATTGCAATAAATAATCATAAAATAGCCCAATAATCCTCCAAAAATACTCTCATGAGCTGGAAAAAGGGTGGAACTTCTTTTTCAGCATACTTCAATTTTCACAGAACATTAAATTAATCATTAGGAAATTTCAGCTCTAATTCAGGGTCTGAGATGACTTACTGCATAACCCTAGTCTATCTACCTAACCTCTGTGACTTCATGTCTTTGTCTGAAAAATGAGGTACTTCTCTCCTTTTTCAAAGAGCATATTCTGAAAAAAAGTAACATAATACAAAGGTTTTCCTTTAGAAAAAACAATGATAATACAGTCAAGTTTTATTTTCATATACAACCCTTTTATGTGACAAATTTGAATAATCCTCTCTCTGTATAACTCTCCAACTGACAAACAGGCTCACACACACACACACACACACACACACACACACACACATTGCAAGAAGTTGTGACAGATCCAAATAAAGTGAAAGAGGGAAATACACTGCTAGTGACGAACAGGCTCTGTCTGGTCAATAAAACATGTTGCTTTTAAAACAACAGCACAACTCACTATGTCAAAATAAACATATAAATCTTAAAATGTAGAACAGTTGCTACCAACATTTTTCATCACCATTCTGTGAGCCCATCAGACCATCCACAAACCATCTGGCAATATTTCAGTCTCCTTGACAATAGCCCCCATCTAAGTTTGACATCTCCTTTACCATTCCACTTGCCTAATATCCTGCACCATTATCTCCTCGTACTTGATCACCAGTTACCAATCATCCCCTCTGACTGCGCTGTCAAATCTTGCCTGGACAGCTTTGGACAGATAGCACTTGCCCACTTCTACCTACAGAACCTCTGTTTTAATTGGTCTCAGGTGAGATGGAGGCAACCTCATTTAAAAAATTCAACACGTAATTGTAATATGTTATTGTTGAACTAGAGCAGGATTTTCATTTATGTAGGTGGAGAGAATTTTTTAAAATGGCCTGATGTCCAAAATATCTCCTTTTCATATGGAAGCAGTTTTGTGCAATACAGCAACAACTGTGCCCCTGATGACCTAATGTGCACCTAAATGTGTCATAAAAGTTTACTTGTGTAAGTGAAATTCTGCGTTTAATTTTATACTTCTAGAGGGGCTGACCATACACTTTATCCCTTAAACTAGTACTTTCTTGAGAGTGAATGATAGTGGTACAATAAGGCAAGCTGGTACATAATGAAATTCTCATTTTAAAGTTGTTTGATGATTAAAGTAAAGATATTAATGCATACATGGAAGGTACACAATAAATGGTAACTGTTGCTGTTAATATCATTATCACCATCAGTTCCTGATCCTTCCAGCAACACATGCAATGAATACAGCAAGTTATAAGTAAAAGCTATAATGAGAAGTAGAAGGGAAGGAGAAAGAAAAAGATGATCATCCATATTTTACAAATGTGGATAGATTAGCTCAGATGCCGCACTATATACCCAATGAGTATGATGTTATGGTTTGTGTCTAGATCTTCCCCCAAAGCTTCATACAGCCATAGGGGGCAGGCTTTTCATAGGTGGCTGAATCTAAAATTTGCAACTGATTCATGGTCTAATGCTGTTATTATGGGTGTGACTGCTACACTTGTGCTAGAGTGGGTGGCCTGCATATAATATAAAGGACAGAAGGAGTCTTGTCTCTTGCTCACCTTGTCTTGTTCTTTTGCTGTCTTTCACTGCCGTGAACTGTTGCCCCTCTGCCATGTACCACCCTGCCTTGGAGCCAGCTGAATATGGACTGAAACCTCTATACACTGTGAGCTAAACAAACCTTTCTTCCTTTAACTTTGAGTGTTAGATATTTTTCCCCAGCAATGAGAGAAGTCATTAAAACATATGGTTTACATAAGGCTTCCTGAAGGGTCTTTTAAATCTTGGAACCCCATATTGATGGCCTAGCATAGTAGATACCATAAGAACCACAGTTCCATGCTTGCTAACTACCACCATCCTCTCACCCATGCTCTTAATCTTTGAGGTTATTTTCTTAACCTCTATGGCCATGCACATTTCATAGCCATGTGATATCATTTCTAGCATTTAACTAGAAAGTTAAGTGACTATTTCCCAACACATTTAGATAATTTATTTGCAATACTAAAATATTTTTGTAGACTAAACCGAGATTAAGTTGAGATTTTTCCTCTTTTCCAATACAAGAGAAGTAATTGAGAGAAGAAGTTGAATGTTATTGCAGGCACGATGGAGTCACTGACCTGGCATGCAAACATGCAGTAATGGCCACAGATGAAAGAGGAAGAATGCCAGGAAAAGACATCAGAGACTTTCATAGCTAAGGTCAGAAGGGATTGGAAAAAATGCCCCTACTCTACCCTCCATATGGGCAGCAGTGAGGCAGGCAAAGGGAGCGCTACAGGCTTAGAGGTTCATTCAACCTATGGTCCTTTCCTTATGAGGTCTGATTTACTCCTTGCAAAGAGGAAATAACCTTGGCCCTGCTTATTGAGAGGATGTGGGTGAACGGATATTGTTGCTAATATCCCACCTGCCTGGTTCATGGGTTTCTGTATCTAAGTCTTAAAATGTACTGAGTTTGTCAACCATGAGAAGTTTGTCACTGAAAGGTTCAGCGGAACAAACCACTATGTCTTTGTAAAGAATCTGATAGGCCAACTCTCAAAATAAACTTGAAATCAAGTCATCTCTCTGGTACAGTGCTCTATACTTTTTAACTCATTGAGCACATACACTTTAGCTTTTGCTTTCAGATACTTGGACTAGCCATATTCGGATGAGTAAAGGGGTTCATTTGCTCTGAGATCTGACCATGTGATTCAATAATTCATCAAAACACACACCTGAGGACAATATAGGGAGAACACTGGGCACTCTGTCTTATCTCACTGTAAACTCATATCTTCTTCAAAGAGAAATTAAATGTGATTAAGTTGGTCAATCTCTTGCTATAGAGAGTCACATGCTTTCAGGGAATGTTTTACATGTTAAGATTCTGATTTCAAACACAAAACATATGGTCATGTGTCAGAATCATTTCATAGGAAGGAAATTCCTATTACTTATTGACAGGTCTAGCTCCTCCTGACCCCAATCTTCGTTTATTATTTTCTCATTATTTAGTTACTTGTCTTTGGTTGTTTGAAAGATAAATGCATTGTGAAATTTGAATTCAACCCTTCAGATGGACTAGTCCTTTGATAAAGAAGCAGAATGGGCAGAGCCAGCCAATCAACCACTTGATGGGTCTAGGAAAAGAGGACTGCTAACAAAGTCATGAGACACATGGAAAAGAAAGACAATAATGTTAGAATATTGACCACAAACATACATACTCAACACATGAAGTTAGCTGAGCCTAGGGTTCTTTCAATGTTCTCCTCTCCTTTTCTCTTCCTCCTTTCTTATTCTCTGCTTTCTACACACACACACACACACACACACACACACACACACACACACTCACACGACCTGAATGACAGCTTAATGGCAATTCCATATTCACTTTTAAACTACCCAAATTACCAGGTTCCAACTGCCATATGCCAAGGTACCAGTGAGCTTCCTGGTGCCACCCAGTAATTCAGAGTGGTTATGATGGTAATGTGAGAGTTTGTCCTCTATAGAGTTTGCTTCATGAACTCCCATCACTTATGGCTTTTTAATTTAGCAATAATGAGCCCCTTGTTGCTAAAAACCAAGCCAAAGAATGAAGAAAGGATTCCAGACTAAATGTGAACAAGAGAAGAAATAAAACACTCATTTTTCAAATCATAAGGCCGGAAAAAATATGGGCAGAAACCAGTTGTTAAAGATATTGTTTTTTTAGGAATTGTGGCAACTAAAAATTCACTTTATATGTAAAAGACACTAATATTCATTGATTAGAAACTAAAAATTACAACTGCATTTCTGTTTTCTTATTTTATTTTTTAATTACATATTCATTATGTCTCTACAAAATTGGTCATTTTCTATTTTGACTATGAAAGAATCTCCTGAAAACTCAAAGTATGAGTTGGCTAAATTATAAAATTAAGATAGAGAGGGCTGAGCATGATGGTGCACACCTGTAATCCCAGCACTCAGGAGGCTGAGGCAAGAGGATCACCATGAGTTCGAGGCTAGCTTGGGTTACATTGTGAGTTTAAGACCAAGCTGAATTATAGAGTGAGATCTTGTTACCAAAAGGAGAGAAAAGTCTAACTCATTTATCTTTAGCCTTTTCTTTTACATAGGCTTAAAGAGCTACCAAAATCTCACCACCAAATGCAACTGCCTTTATAAGTTTGAGGGTAGCAAATGTTCCTTCACACTTTTATCTCTTTTTCTTCATTTGTGTCTCTCTCCCTTACTTCCTTAGTTTTTGTTAGATGTCCTCCAAAGCCTCATGCAGTCATAGATGGGATTTTTCCAGAGGTGGCTAAAGCAAGACTGTCTGATTAATTTCTGGTCCAATGATAGGATTAAGGGTTACTAAATCAGTCCACATATTGGTTTGCCCTAATCCTGGAAGCCTGGATACAATATAAGAAATAGAAAGCGGCTTGTCTTGTCCCTTCCTTGCTTTGCTGACTTCTGCCCACCATGAACTATTTATCCTCTATAATGTCTGTCTGCCATGCCCCCCTGCCTTGGAGCCAGTGATTATAGACTGAAACCTATCCACACTATGAGCTAAATAAGCCTTTCCATATTTAACTTGTGCATTTTGGGTATTTTGTCTCTAGTTTTGAGAAAAGTAACTAAGACAATTTTCTTTTTCCATACTTGATTAATACTTCCAAGATTCTTTTCATGCAATCTTTAAGGTCTTATAAGAGTAGAATTATATCATTTACAAACAGTGATTAGACTTCCTTCTCTCCTATTTGAATCTCTTTCATTTCCACCTCTTGCTTGTGTATTGAATAAGAGTGTTGAAAATGAATACTCTTTTATTGTTCCTGATAGAGGAAATGCTTTTGGTTTTTGATCATGTGCTGTGATGTTGACTATGTGTTATTGTTTTAATTACTTTATTCTCATTGCTCAGACAAAATACCCAACCCCCAAAATTAAAGAAAGAAAGGTCTATTTAGCTCACAGTTTATGGTGGTTTCAGCTGGCTTCAAGGTAGAGCGGCATGGCACAGGGGCAGCAGTCCAAGGTAGCAGAAGACAGCAAAAGCAACAAGAGCAAAAGGGGGAGAAGCAAGTCTCCTCCTTTATATTGTATGCAGGCTATTTGCTCTGGGGGAGTTCTTTATACCCACATCATCTCCATGACTTCTTCTTCCACAAGCTCAGGATGTTTACAAAGTAAGGACCCTGGCTCTCTGCTGAGTTAAACTTCTAAACTTCTCAAGTTTACATGATTTATCAACCATTACAATCCACCCCTTGCCTTTGTTATATCCCAGAGACTCTTATATGTTTTATTTCCACTTTCATTTGATTCTAAGAATTCTTTAATTTCCTTCCAATTTTTTAATGATTCACTAAACATTCAAAAGTGAATTGGTGGATGTGAGGGCCATCTGGCTGCAACATCTGTCACCTCATTGATAGCCAGGGTTGCTTCAGCTGATCTGGCTGGCTAGATGGGTGTCGCCTTCCTCCATCAGCTCTCCATGTGTGTCCCTTCCGAAGCTGCATGCTCAGTCAAAGAGGATGACCACCTCCCTACCTCCGATAGAGGAGGATGGTTCTTTTGTATTATCAGCCTACTGTTAATTCTATTGTCAATTTATTTCAGATATTGCATTTTTTATATCTAAAATTTGTTTTTATTATTGACCTTTCTCTTATGATCATGATTTTTAAAGAAAATATTGATCACATCTATACTAGTTGACTTAAAATTATTACCTTTTATCTTCTTTATCTCAGTAAAGGGTATAGGAGTAGCTATGCTCCCGTGCTAGAACCTCCAAACAAGCTCTCAAAAGTGAATTGTTTCATCTCCATCTGTTTGCATAGTTTTCCTTACTATTGCTTTCTATTTTAATTCCATTATGACCTGATAAGATGCAAGAAATTATTTTAATTCTTTATAATTGTTAAGACTTGATTTATGGCCTTAAATACCATCTATGTTGGAGAACATTCACTAGGTGCTGAAAAGATGTATTCTGTAATTATTGGATAAAATATATGTACAATTATATTAAATTCAATTTTTCTATATTGAAGTTTAACTGAGAGTTCTTTGCTGATTTTTTTTTGTCTAGATGACATGTCTAATGGTGAGAATCGGATACTATAGTCACACATCTTTAACGTATCTCTTTTTTTTTTTTTTGGTTTTTATTGTTTTTGTTTTTTTTTCCAGTATCGGGAATCAAACTCATGACCTTGCACTTACCAGGCAGGTGCTGTGCCACTGAACTAAATCCACAGCCCCTCTTTAATGTATCTCAAATGTATTTATATCTTTTCAATAGCCTCAGTTCTGCCCAATGAGTAGTAAAAATAAAAAACATGTAGCATATTTCTGAACTCTTTCTTAAAATACATCTTTAGTTTTTTGTACTTCTAAGTAATGCAAAACAAGTAGACATAGTATAAGCAAGTAGAAAAATGAAAAAAAGTATAAAATAACTCAGAGATTTAAATGATAGGGATAGAAAGATTATAATTACAAAGAAAAAAGAAGCACAGATTTTGTCTTCTATTGTCTTTGTTTAATGCTTTAGGTCATTTCTGGAAGATGGCAAAGAGAGGAAAGATCTCAAAAGAGAAAAGATTTTGCTGAGTGTAAAAAACAAATATTGGATTTTGATGAGGTTGGGGCAGCCAGAATTTTCAGGATAAGTTATTGAAGACAAAAACAATATCTGTGCAGAGAAATAGGTATAACATCCCCAATGAAACCCCACAAAAGCAACTTGTGGGAGAAAATAACTATGAGGAACTCCAACCTGAACAATTCTAACTTTTGAGAAAAGCTGAGAGTCATTTAAATTCTTTCCAGCCAGAGCAGAGAAATCTCATTAAACTCTCAGGGAATTATAAAGGACCTGCAAAGTCATGACTTTAGACCTAACAGAGTTTTAAAAAAATCTTTGAATGCATAGATCTGATTTGTAAGTAAATTAATTGCCTAAAATAAACACATTTTAAAGAAGAAAAACATAAAAACACTCAACAATGTAACATTCATATATGATGTCTAGTAAAAATTCACTAGACAAGCAATAAAAAAGCAAAAGTTTACTTCAAAATAAGAGGAAATAAGCAGAAACATAAATGACAGAGATAAAGAAGATAAAAGAGAATAATTTTAAGTCAGCTATTATAGATTTGATCAATATTTTCTTAAAAAAATCCTGATCACAAGGGAAAGGTCAGTAATTAAAAACAACTTTTAGATATAAAAAATGCAATATCTGAAATAAATTGACAATAGAATTCTCAGTAGGTTGATAATACAAAAGAAGATCAATGAACATGAAGGTATAATAATAGAAATAATTTAAATTGAAACGTACAAAGAAACAATTTTTAAAAAGAAATCTCTGGAACAATATTAAATAGCTCACATATATGAGAGTGTTTTCCCAAAAAAGAGTTGAACAAAAGGTGCATACAATTTTTTGAATAAAAATGATAAAAGGTTTTGAAAATTAAATTTTAATTTGAGATTGCTTATTCATACTCTATAACAGCATAATATATTATGTATATAATACTTTAATAAACTCATTTATTAAATTTAGAAGCTATCTCTATAGATTTCAAAGTATTTTCTACAGAAGTGATCATGTTGTTTGCAAATAAAAATTATCTTTATTACCTATGCTTTGCTTTGTATTTCTTTTTTTTCCTTGCCTTATTGTACTGGCTAGTGTTGCCAGTAGGATTGTGTATTATAGGGGTAAGTATAAGCATTCTTGCCTTTTTCTTCACCATAGGGGAAAGCATTGTCTCACACTATTAAGTGTAATGCTAATTCTAGATTTTTCACAGGTGACTTCATTGGGCTGACAAAATTCTATTCTTTTTCCCAACTTGATAATAGTTTTATTCAAAAATAATATTGCATTTTATTAGATGTTACTTAAATATATTTTCAAATGATCTTATGTTTTTTTTCCTTATGTGATCTGTTAATATGAGCTGTTGCAAAAGAGCTAAAGGGAATTTTCTGGGTTGATAGAAATTTTCACAGCTTGACTATGTTGCTTTATATTAGTTGTCAAAACTAATAGTGATAAATTTAAAATGTGTACATTTTCTTGCATATGTGAAATACTTCTACAAAATATGTTTTAAAATCACATCGAAACTACATTTCTTTATTTTGACTCTTTTCCTGAATTCTGCAGTCTAAAATTCATATATAATGATTACAACTTTAGCTGTCATTTTGTGGTTTACAATCTTATGTAAAAATGAGAGGTAATGACAGAAAGAATCTGAATCTCTGTGATGTCTGAGGAGCTAAGCTGCCATACACTTTTCTGCATTGCCTACTTCTGGATTTTGTAAATGAAGGAAAAATAAATGCGACTAAGTTAAATTCTGGTTCCTTTTTGGCAAAGCTAATTCCAAATAATATAATAGGTAATTATAATGCGGTACTATGAACATTTGATGCGGAGTTATAGGAACATACAATAAAGTTCACAATGGGTTGTAACTAGCAGGATATTGGACTTTGTTAGGTGAGAAAAAAGAGTGGTCTTTGAAGTGGTCTTTAGGTGTGACTATGATTTCAGTAGGGAAATATGGGAGAAGAGTAGTCAGGCAAAGAACCATCCTGAGAAGACACACACAAATGACGAGAAGTGGAAACATGCAGGGGATGGGGGGGGCCTATTGTAGCTGGGACACAAAATGCCTCCCTTAAAGGGTCATTATGTTGAAAGGCTTGGTTGCTGTAGGGCTTTGGGAAGGTGATTAAATCATGACAGTTCTAATGTCATCCTTAGTAGGCTTAGCCTACAAATGAGATTAAAGAATTGATGGTATTATTTGGGCATGAACTTGGGGAATATATCTAGTCCCAAGTTCTTTCCTCTCTGATTTTTCCCTTTCTGCTTCCTCACTGCCTTGAGGTAAGAAGTTTTCTTCTGCCTTTCTGTCCTGGTATTCGGCCTCTCCTGAGGCCCACAGCAGTGGAACCAGCCAACCATGGACTGAAACCTCTGAAAGTAGGAGTTAGAATAAAGCCTTTTTCTGTTATGATGTTTATCTCAGGAATTTTGTCACAGCAATGGAAAGCTAACTGATATATTCAAAATAAAATAGGGAGATAGAAGGACAGAGGACTAAATAGTTATGCCAGAGTGCTCTAGAGGGTACGAGTGCCAGTACAGAGAGTTATATTTATTAAATTCTGTGAAAAATTCTTCTGGGCAGTGAAGGAATAAATAAAATTAAATTGTGCTGGCCAAGACAGAAAAAGCAAAATAAACTTAGGAAAAGTAAAAAGTGTGCATAAAAGGAAAACATTCATTTTAGCTAAACCATAGGATTCAATTAAGAGCTAAGGTAAGAACAAACAGCAACAACAACAACCAAATTACACACTTTGTATTAAATTGTCTTTCAGAAATGTGTTTTTTACTTAAAATCAACTTGTCTGCAGTCTTTAGCTGTGTTATCACAACCTGAATAGATTAAATATGTTTAGTTTTCATGGTTATTTTGACTTTGTTGGAGAGCCACACAGCTTATAGTTCCAGACCTGGAAAATAACATGGATATGAACATATAGTAATGTTTTACAAGCCTACCTTTCCACTTGTGCTTGGCAACTGCATTCATGGTACTTTTTATCACACCTTTATAAGACCTTCACAAATGAATATGTCCAGAGCTGCTTTAGAAAATGACAAGGATGATAAAATACATGTGTTTGAAGCAAAAGGGAGTTTTCTGATGGGGATAAATGGCAAGGTATCTTGTACTGCAAGCAAAAGCAATTAGAGAAATAATATTTTAAAATAAATAAAATCACTTCTATTTTCAGATGACATGAATGAAAACATAAGCAAATCAATGATAAACTAAAAAGAATACATAATGTAACAGGAAATATAAACCACTTACAAATCACATTCAAGAAAAATCACCAGCTGAAATGGAAGGAAACCAGTGTAACCAGTATACTGGAAGGAAAATTCCTATTTAGAACAAAAAAAATACAAAGATAATGTAGATAATAATGCTTTCTTTCCTGAGGAATCCATTAAAATGCACACACCCCTGAATGATGTGAACAAACTGGAACGCAATCTTTGCTTTTGGATTAAACAACTTGGCATTATGAGAATATTTATTGTTCATACATTTATTTATAATTTACTAAAATATCAATTAAAAAAAGGAAATTGATTTTTAAATTGAAATGGAAGGATAGATGGATAAGCAGGAAAATGTTGACAAAAACGAAATGAGGAAATTGTATCAAATTTACAATAATCTTTGTGCGTTGGTATATGAAAGGCCAATAGAACATAAAAGAAACACATTTATTAATAAGCCTATGAATTCTAATGGAATTTCTGTGAACTTCTGAAACACTTCTAAAACAGTTGTATATGTATTGGAGGATTTAATGATTAAGAAAGGAGAAAAAATATGAAATGAGACCAGAACAGAAAAAGATCTCTTACATTAGAAACAGTATAACTGTGCAGATACATACGCATTTAGATCTAGATGTAGATATTTTCTACCTTTGTCAACTGCAGGGAATTAAAGGCTGAGGTATCAATAGAAAGGCGTAGAACTAATACTTAGATTCTAGCACCTAAACATTTCATTTTTGCTGGGGATTTAGCTCAGTGGCGCAACGCCTGCCTGGCAAGTGCAAGGTCTTGTGTTCAATTCCTGGTACCAGAAAAATAAAATAAAATAAAATAAACATTTCATTTTTCTCTAAAAAGAACTTACAGTTCTTGTAGAAATATTAATTCTATCCTTGGGGCAAGAAGAGTTTTAAGGGTTCTTATAACTTCTTGTGCATATATCTGTGCATAAAACCTGATGTGATCACATCAAAATGACAGCTGAATCAGCTCAACATTGGTAAAATTTGGATTGCTGGTAGGGTCCAGACGGAGATTCTGCCAGTTCAAATGAGGCCACCCCCCATCTTAGGGAAATGTACGTCTCATTTTCCTTTGGCCACAGAGGATGTGTCAGTAGGTCACAGAATACACATCAGCAGGTCACTAGCAGTCCCTCAAGGACATGTCAGCAGGTTACAGAGGACACATCAGCAGACCACAAACCTGCCATTTTTCCAACCCAACCGCTCAAAAGCCAGACCCCAAAATGCTATAAAAAAGCCTCTGAGCCTGTAGCAGACGCCTTCTCTGTTCTTGCACAGAGCAGTCCTTCTCAGGTTTAGCAATAAACCTGCTTGAACTATTGAGCTCATGCCCCTTCTTTCCAGCTCAATTATTTAGGTCATCAAAGTGAAACCTGTTGGGGTCTGGGGGTTTAGCTCAGTGGCACAGCGGCTGCCTGGTGAGCGCAAGGTCTTGAGTTCGATTCCCGGTACTGGAAAAAAACCCAACCCCACCTAAAAAATGCAAATTGTAAATATTGTATTTTATTCAATATGAAAGTGATTTCATGAGTTGATACTTATACTATGAATAAAAGCACATGTTTACAAGAATGAATGTAAGGAATCAAAAAGGAAGCCCTTATAGAAGAATGCCAACTAATAATGTAGAAAATATGATAGAATTTTCAAAAATCTTTATTGTATAATTATTATAGCCATAAATGATTCTAAAGAGATCATGAATAGATACTAAAATCATTGATTAAAAGGTTGTCAGGAAGTAGGAAATGCAGACAGTCTATCACTTACTATACAGAGGAAAGATAATTTTATCCAAGAAATCTGGAGTCCATCAATTAAATTAACCAGTTTAATACTACTGGTAAAGAAACAAACTATAATCAAATTTATTTTAGAAATTGCTGGGAATGCATAATCTAGGCAGCATTTTTTCAAAAGTGTTTAAATCTAACTGTGAGGATTATTCACTATTCAAAAATGGGGAATATTCTGAAAAACAGCTCACACTCTTCAAAGCAAGAGAGATTGATGAATCCAAGTGAAAGATATATTTGTGTTCATTAAATTGTTTTTGCAATTTTTCTATAAGCGAAGATCAGAATACAAAATAAATTCTTAAAAAAGGAAGGAGAGAGAGAGAGAGAAAGAAAGAGAGAGAGAGAGATGCCCTGGGTAGAATGCTGAAGAATACTCCATGTAAATCAAGTGTGATATTTCGTGCATGTTTAATGTTGTCCCAGCTCGTTTTAGAGATACATGTTTTCTGGTTTTTACTTTAGTTCTAGGTAGAAAATTTGTCTAGAATAATGTAAGATTCTATGAGAGAGCATGCATCTGTAAGTCAGTTAGCATGTCCCACCTGACAGGATTCTCAGTATCAAAATAATCTTACATTATTCTAGATAAATGAGAGTCTCTAATATGATTAATTTTTAAAAGTCATGAAGAAAAATAATGTAAGAAATACGTCACTAATTCCATAGCAAAATAAGGTTGTTAAATGTAGTTAATAAGATGTATTACAGAGTTTAAATTACAAAGAATATTCTCCAGTGGTGGCCACATTAGAAACAACTTCGTGTAAAAACAAATGCTCCAAACTAATGAATCAGTTCTCTTCAAGGTGTAAGTCAGAACTGTTTCCCCTCGACTCCCTTTCAGGTGGGGCAAGGCATGTCACTTGGGTTCTGCCAAACACATTCTTCCGTGAAAGTCTTTAATTTGTAATAGAGTATGCAGAATCTATCTTCCACTAAGGGAGGCAAAAGAGTGCCTGCTTTTTAATTCAAAGAATGAAAACTCTTGTGTCATCCAGCCACTGGCATCTTCATTGTGATCAGGAAGGTCTGGGCTGAGCTCAGTAGCAGGTGTGTCTTCCTAGGGCAGTGAGGAGTGGGCACAATTCCTACCTACATAGCGTGCGCTCTGACTCTGGCTCTCCGAGGCAAGTAATGTGCTTCCTACGTTCCTTTCACAATTGTCTTTTCTACTGAAACTACCTAGAATAAATTCTTATTTTGATACTGAGAATCCTGTCAGGTGGGACATGCTAACTGACTTACAGATGCACGCTCTCTCATAGAATCTTACATTATTCTAGATTAGAAAATGATTACCTTTATTGGATCCTTTCTACCAATCGCATCTGCATCTTTAATCTTATACTGAAATGTTTATACATTATGAATTGTGGTGACAGGACTTACTTTCTTAAACATAAAAACATGAGGAATATCATAATGTTCACAGGGTCATGACTTCATTCCTAGAGATGGGCCAACTTGGTGCTTGTTAGATTGTGAAAACATTCCAGATACTTTTCAGTATTCTTTTAGTTTGTAAAAATGTCAAGCACATCTGAGGATTTTAATCCATATGTTTCCAATTTACCTTCAATTCATTCAAATGAGTGTCCAGGAATATAAAATTGTGCCCAAAAGGCAATGACTCTACTTAATGAATGTTTTTTCTTAATTGTCTGTTCTTGACCTCCAATCTGTAGTGGTTGGAAATAAGTTTGGAACTCAGTCCAATTCTTTTCCCTTATGTTGAAGTAAATTTCGTCTGAAACTGAGTTGTGGAAATCTGCTTGTTTCCTTTGTCATCTACACATTCTTCATTTTATGTGCAGCTGAAATCCTATGTGAATTCAACATGCCCTGGGTGCACTGATAATGAGTTGCACTTAATCTTTCTGAGTTTAAAGTTCACATGACCAGGAAACGTCTATGATGTAGTTCCACACTTGTACTCACACTGTACCATCTTTTCCACACTGTCAATACCATTGCCTTTGGATTTAAACTGAGGGACACAGTAACTGATGAAGCATGGCAGTGTTAAGATCTTTGCAGTTATTAACCAAACCCTACAACTCCTGCTACATACAAATACCAAGGAAGATGTCCCAGTTAATCTCCATTGATTTATTCTCATTCAATCAAATTCATGATTTGTTGTCAGTATTTTATTCCTATTGGATACAATTCACAATGTCAACACCAGTGTATGCCTCTCCCACCCAGTGATTTCTATATCTTGGCAGATATATTAGGATAGCTATTTGAGTGTGAGACTGTAATTAGGGACACAAGTTAAGTTTCTGAAAATTTTCCTTTAGAGCAACTTTATTTTCAAAAAATAGTGTGCCCATGGGACTGTACTGGACAGTAGAGTAGATATGGATATCACATACAACTCTTCCTTTTTCAACTGAGCCCCAGCCATACCGATCATTATTGGGGTCCTCATCTCTGCAAGATTTTTCTTGCCTAAGACCTACACAAAGAAGTGTTCACTCTCCTTTAACCTACCCCTTCCTTTCTTCCCCACAGATAGATCCATAATATTCCATTTGTCGTGGTTTAGATCTAAAATATCTCCCCAAGTCTTTTATGTTTGGAAGGTGACTGGATCAGAGTGGTACTCTAGACTCATTAGTGGATTCATCCATTAATGCATTCAACAGCTAAATGTGATGTTAGGTGGTGGGACCTTGCTGGAGGTGGGTCACTGTGTGCACGATCTGGGAAGGTGTGTTCCTGTGTATGGTTTCCTCTTCTATCCGCTTCCTGGCTTTCATGAGTTGAGATCCTTTACCTCAGCCTCACCCCTCTGTCATCCTGTTTCTGCCTTGGAGCCACCCAATCATGAACTGAAACTGAACCAAAATAAGCTTCTCTTTTAAATTGTAGGTGTTGGGTATTTTGTTCCAGTGATTGAAACACCCGCTGACCTCTATCACTGGAGACTCAGACTAAATGTATCTTCTTGAGAAAGTCCTTTTCCCATCACCCGATGTAAATTCTCTCTCCTAGCACTTTCTGACTTCCCTGTACACCAAAGTTTATGATTTGGTATGCCTTTATTACTTTTGTTTGTTTACTTCTCTCTCCCACAAACTGTAAACTACACAAGGGATAGGACCAAGTCTGTTCTGTTAACCATATGCACAAAGTCTGACATATGTGTTATTGAGATTCCACAATTATTGAGATTCCATGAACCCATTGAGAGGTTGTTGTCTATTCCCATTGTAATCTGTTGGATAGCATGTTTAATTAAACTTGCTAATAGATTAATAGTATATTTTATGCCCAACAGGTGAAATAATTAGAAACATTAGAAACAACTTGATGTAAAAACAAATGCTCCAAACTAATGAATCACTTCTCTTCAAGGTGTAAGTCAGAACTGTTTCCCCTCGACTCCTTTTCAGGTGGGGCAGGTGTGTCTTCCTAGGGCAGTGAGGAGTAGGCACAATTCCTACCCACATAGGAATTGTTTTTTTTTTTTTCTTTATAGAAAAAGAAAGAAAACAATTATTATAAAGAAAACAATTATTATTCCCCATACACATTTTTCCTTTGTTGATTAGTCTGTACAGAAATTTCCTGGCAATCTTTTCAGATATTGCTCTGAGTTTGGGCCAAATAATAAAGGTCATGAAACTTTCTCTCACTAAATTAATTTGTGCTTGTATTATGTCCATCCAGAGCAAGAGGAGCAGAAGTGGTTGTTCAGTGTTGGGAAATGAAAAGTGCAATGAGTCACCCATTGTTTTAATGCCATTTTATATTAATCACTGCTGGGGGGGCTTCATTTCTTTATTTCTTGCTGTTAACTATACCTACCAGAAGTGAACAAACTTCCTGCATTTCTGTGCATAAGCTAAGGAAAATATCCAAAAGACTAGACATGATTTCAAATTGTTTCAATCATCTGTCCTGTTTGGGTGACCTGCATTCTTTCAGGCTCCTAGTAAAATGTTAAGCATATTTGTGTGAAAACAGAAGGAATACCTTTAAATTCCACACTACCAGCAAGTGCTGAAACCATTTTTAATGAAACATGGAGGAAGTCTGTTATTTCACAGAATTGCAGACTTCATGTCTTCCTCATTTATCCTTTAGGTTATCTCCTGCAGAAACCCTTCCCCAGTGACCTTTAATCAGAAGTACTTCTGCCTTAACTCTTCTGCTCAGCTTCCTTCTTTGAGGTGTGAATTAGGGCAATTGATCAGTCACCAGAGGGAAGGGAGCAAGGTACCAAACAGCGAACACACAGGAGTCCGTTCAGGGATCCACGGCATGAGGGACATTGGGAACACAATGTGTAAAGAGCACATAGGCTACCTCTTAATGCGATCTTCAAAACACTGTGCAAACAGAAGTGAGGTGGGGTATTACTGTCTGTCTCCACTGTCAGAAAAGCTTTAAAATTAGCCTTCCATCTATGCTGTTTTTTATTTTTCACCCCACCATTAATCCCTCTCCTGATGCAAATGCAACTTGCCCAATGAAATACAACCTCTTCTGTGATCCTAATTCCCTCCTATGTGCTGAACATTATATCTACCACCACAAAGAAGAATAATGGTGCCTCCCCTTGGGAAGTTCACTGCCCTGGAGTGGAGGCAAAAGTAGGGACTGTTTAGGGGACTTGGGCTTGCACTATAATCTGGTAAGTTCTATAATAAAAATGTGCAATATGTTATGGGAGCAGAGACAACAAATTTTTAGGTGGACTCTTCTTAAATACTGTGTGTTAAAATGATTTCAGTTGTACCTATTATAGATCAACTTATTTACTTACCTATTGAATTGGTGATTTCTAAGATCACCTCCAGACTCTAAATTACTAAAAGAATTTAAAGAATAAACAGTAATAATCATAGCTATGGTTCATTATAGTGAAAGAATATAAAACAAAATCAGCATACATGTTTCTGCATACTTCTGTACCAGTCAGCACTTACTAGAGAAACAAACAATTCAAAATATATAAGAATTTACAAGATTATTTTACAATGGCCACCTGCAGAGTCAGGTGTGGAAAAGTGCAAAAGAGCTATCTGTGTGCTAAAGATCCAAAAGATCCAGTTAAAAGCCTGGAGCTCACTATAGTGTTCCATGCAAGGCCATATCAAGAGGAAGAAGGGTCTGTGATGGAAGGCTGAAGATCTGTCCTGAGGGTAAAGAGCCTGCTACACTGGAAGCCTGAAGAGTCTGTGCTAAGAAATGAGGAGGTGACATCCAAGGTGAAAGTGAAGACTGGAACTCCTCTGAAGAAACAGAAGAGAGCCTTCCTTTCTCATTTCCCTTTTATTCCATTCAAGTGACAAGCCTATTGGTTAATTTCACTCACACCCAGGGTGGGTCATCTGTCTTCAGTAAATCCTTCAGCTACACCAAGAACTATGCTAATCTGCTTTAGTTTGGTGTTTCCTACTCAAGTTGACTCAATCAGCTAACTACCACAATCCACCCCTTGTCAACTTGACAACCAGACACATTTCCTTAAACCATAGTCTTCAGATACAGATACAAAGACAAGTTGATAATTATGCCTAGCATGTTACAACTATCCAGCATGCACACTAATTCACTCCCTTGAATAGAAGGCAAGTCTTGTTTAGGTGATTCTTACTCCTAACATTTCATAACTTGAACATTATAATACAGGTTTAACAATACTTAAGAACCAATATTAAGTCTATCAATTTACATAGGGAGCATACTAAGAGAAAATGGTTATAATTGCAACCCTCATTTCTATAACTGTTCATGGAGTCATAGCTAGTATTTTGAACTACCTTTTTCTACTATCCATTTTGTATTCCCTTGGCCTTCAGCAAGTGCCTCAACAGGTCTTGATTTTTTCCTGGGTGTTGTTGCCCACACATTCATTCCTGAAGGATTTGGGCCATTTGTCATCCTGCCTGGATTTGGTTACTATTTTCCCATGACCTTAATAACAGGCATGGTAATATTAAAAGGCAGCCTAAGGGATCTTCTGCACTTCAAGTATATTCCTCCTTTATTGTGTGTATCTTTTTTTTGTTACCAGGAATTGAACTCACAACCTCACTCTGCCAGGCAGGTACTGTGCCACTGATCTATAACCCTGGCAGCTGTTTGTATCTTTTTTTTTGGTAAAACATTTTATTTTATTTTATTAATTAATTTATTTTTTGGTACTGGGAATCAAACTCATGACCTTGTGCTTGCCAGGCAAACACTGTACCACTGAGCTATATCCCTGGCCCTGCTTTCCTTCATTGTGAAGCACTAATTCGATTCCCCATGGATATTCTTGGACAATCATCCTCACCAACACCATAACTACCTTTTTAGCTTGTTTACTCATAGGCATGAGGAGACCAAAATGACCAGGGGCAAATCTTATCTTCTTGTTCAATGGAGTCACTTCTGTGCTTCTTGGTACAAACCTTCCCTACTCTGGAGCTAAGACTTTTAGACCAGGAAAGCATAAGGTCATGGAAACAGGAAGTAAACACTTTGAGCCAGACATTTGCTAAAACTCCACTGATCACCTGACCTCCATAGACCTCCAGTCTTACTGGAGGACCACAGTGAAGTTTTAGATCCCATGGAATCAGCTTTAGTTCACAACCAGTGTCCAGTAGTATACAAAATGTCTGATCATTTCTCTTCCCAAAATGTATAGTTACCCTAATAAAAGTCCTTAGGTCCTTTTGGGGAAAGATGGGAAAAAGATTGACCATGTAAATTTTTGGTGGTGAGCCAGAGTCCTTCCTCAAGATCTGGCCTCCCCTTCATTCAAGAAGTTCTGGGTCTGAAAATTGGCTCAAATCCAGGAACTGGAAGAGGTACTCTTATTCCCTTTTATGATGATTTGAAGTGAGTCTCTGTTCATTTACCCTTAAATGTATTAATTATATAAATCTAGTAAAGTTTTTGTAGGCTCCCAATCGATTACACGTTTGGTAACACTGTGGCTAATCAGCCAATGCCATAAGTATTCATGCATCACATCATTCTGATCATTGTTCTGCTTCTGCTGTTCATTACAGTAAGTGTATGCACCTTGCTTTTTGTGATTAAGTGCTGCCACTTGACCTCTGCCATCCCAGGATCCAATTATACCCATTGCCTTTAAGTCTCCCAATTGAGTAAACACAGTTCCCACTGTAGGATCTGGCATACAGAGAAAAACAATGACAGGACTCTTCTTGGATGCTGATGCTCCCCACATGAATATTTCTCAACGTGGTAGTGAAGGGTACATTTTCTGGTCCATCCCAGTGTAGTGGATTAGGTTTAACATGACAAGTCCACTCCAATATTCCCATTTTGCAAAGGCTCTGAATCCCCTCATCAACAGTAAACCATGGAATATCAGGCATCTGTAACCCATTCATAATGGACCATCTTTTAATCCATGCTTTTGCCAACCAACCAAATAAACTATTAGCACCTTTTATTCTCCATAAACTGCAATATTAAATTCAGAATTTTTGCTTAACAGGCCATATCAAGAAACTCAGCCTGATCTAGGTGTATGTTTTACGCATTATTTCACATCCATAAAATCGATTCCCACACTTGTTCATCAGGCCTCTGCTGTTTTTTTTAAGGAGGGAAAGTAGAAAATGTCTTTTATTTTAGTACAATAAAAGTCTGAGTAATAAAAAATAACTATGTAGCAGTGTGATAAGGCCAAATAATATAATCATAATTTCTGTTCAAAGGATCAGAAAAGCACAACAACAAAAGCAAGTTATTATGAGGTAAACAGAATTCACTTTTAAAGCAACATACTTAAAAATATCATCTTGTGCACCCAGCTTTATCTAGTATTGCAATATTTCCCAAGGGTCAGTCATTATCATACCATTTTCATTACTTTTACATGTTACTGATAGTTTTCAGTAAATTTTCTAAGATATCAGTTTTATTCTAAATATTCCTGATGTCACAGCAGTGATGTAGTAGCTATATTTTTCCAAGATGTTGAAATAATATACACCTATTTACATAAAAAAGTTTAAGTATCACCTAAACTCTTACATGTAACAATGGTATACATAGCACATTTTGGGTTGTGTCATAAGCTGATGCATGACAGGTCAAAGAAATTATTTTAATAGTCCTGACAATATCAACCATATTCAGAGTGCATATTCATTGAAGCAAAATGGGATTAAAATAAGTAAATACATCTATTCCTAGACTAGTGACCTACTAGTTATTTTAAACTTTGTTACTTATCAAACTACTTTTTTAAAAGCTGCCTTACCATTTTTTTCTCCCTTACAACAAACAGAAAGAATGCTGATTGCAAAAAAATTAAGAGAATATGGTTTAATGAAGAAAATAAAGATGACTAGTAATTTTCTTTTCAGGGATAACTAGATGGTTATTTTGTTACATAATCTCATGACTTTATTCTCTATGACTTAGCAATTAGTTTTTAAAAGTAGCTGGTCTTATACTTGTTGATATTTTATGATCTATTTTTAAAACTTCATATATCACAGATGTTTGGATGTGCTGCAACACATTTAATTGATACTTTAATGATTTAGATTACCATTTTTAATGTAAGAAATAATGCTCCAATACATTCCCGGTGCATATGTCCAATCATATACTTAGACTCTGAGGAGTGCAAATGCAGGATGAAGATTTCATGGGAAGTATCAAGCTGCACCTGATCCCATTACTTTTATCTTATAGGACTTAAAAATTCCTTTGCGTTCAGTATTCAATGGAATAACTGATGAAAAGATAGCTATATATAATCACTTAATATCTAACATAAAATGCCTTTTGTAGTTGGTGGCACCAATATAAATCATGGTAGGTGTCTTAGTTACTTTTCTCTTGTTGCAGAGACAAAATATTTGACACTCAAAGTTAAAAGAGGAAAGGTTTATTTAGCTCATAGTCTGTAGAGGTTTCAGAGCATAATGTGCTGGGTCCCAGGCAGCATGGCTTGGTGGGCAGACATAACACAGGAGAAACAGTTCACGGCAGTAGGAGACAGCAAAAGCAAGCAAGGGAAGGAGGAATCAAGCCTCTTTCCATTCCTTATATTGTATCCACTCTCCTGGGATTAGGGTGGTATCAATCTAATCAGTGGACTGATCCAGCAATCACCCCCTTAATCCCAGCACCCTTAACCCTAGCATTGTACCACTAATCAATCACACACTCCAGATTCATCACCGCAGAAAAAGCCCCATCTAAAACTACATGAGACATTGTGAGGACATTCAGACACAAACCACAATATTTGGATTGAAAGATTCAAAAGATATGAGTTGTAGTACTAGCTCTATGTGTCCTTATATAAATCACTTTCATTTTTCAAAGTTATTGAGAAAATTAAATGTGAAAAGATATGTAAAGATTCTATAAAATCATCCCAGAAGATTCTACACATGACATTAATCTAGTGCCCTAAGTACTTCAAGGATGCTAGAGCAACTTACTTCACAAATCAACATCAGATCAACTCTGCTGCTAGTGCCAGATCAATCTTAGTCTTCAGTATCAATAACTAGACTTCTATTCCGTTTGTCTGGCTGGATCTCAGAAAGTTTGCTGCCTAGTTCCACAGCACGTAAAGTGGGATTCCATCACTGACTTGCTAGCCTTTGTCTGTCTAAACTTGTGTACACTGCGTGATACTTTCGACCTGATCAGTATCATCTGTTAAGAATTCTCTCTGGATCCTCCTTGGATCCAGAATCACAGCAAGCTTATGTTTGGCTCATTTGAACTATTTTTAGTTACTTCTTCAACATTCAAACTTTCCTTCTTCTAGAGGTAACAATATTGCAACAAATGTAAATATGTAAACACAAACTAAATTCAAGTGTTTCTTATTAAGTTCCAGATAACTCCTTCATACCTGGGGATATAGCTCAATGGCATAAATGCTTGCCTGGTAAGCCTGAGGTCATGAGTGTGATTCCTGGTACAAAAAACCAAAACAAAAGAAAACAAACAAACCAAATAGCTCCTTCTAGCTCTATTACCCATTCACCTCTTCAAGACTTTATTATCTAATCAAATGAGACTACAAAATTCTCTTCTGAACTTGGCCAATCACAATTTTGCTCAAAAAGTTCTTTCTATATGGAATGCTTTGTTTCACACAGTTAATTTTTTCCAAACCCAAATCAGATTACTGCTTCCTTAATTACCACACTTTCAGTGACCCATTCAGAAATCCATATTCCTGTTTAAGATGTTAAACATCTTTTATGGCACTACTATTATTATATTTTGTATTATAGTTCTGACTTTTACTTCAGATGTATTTTGTCTAATATGGTAGTTAGCAGACATATGTAGCAATTTACCACTTGAATGGTTCATCAAATATGAGATTGGTATGAAAGTAAGATGTCATTAATTTTTTATATTGATTACATATTGAAATAAATTTCTACTTTTGAAAATTTTTGGTTTTGAAATATTTTATTAAAATTAATTTTACATGTTCCTTTTTAACTTTTAACATGGCTACTCGAAAATTCCACATCATGTATTTCTTGTTGGACAGTTCTACTTTAGACCAGGGCCACTGCAAAGACTTTAGTAGGCTGTTACTTGTACAGAGGTATCTACAAAGGGGCAGGAAGCCCTGTAATCAAAGCCACCCTCTACTGAATAAACCATGTACCCTACAGAGCTGCATCTGCTTAGGAGAAAAGAATCTGCTATTTCACTCAAAAGTGTCACCCCTAACCAAACCTTAGGAACCTTAGGAAGCTCTGTGTTCAGAAGATATGCCTTTTTCTAATTTGCAAAAATCATCCTGTAATCTACGTAGAGCCCTGAGCTGGAAGGCATGCCTTACTCGTGTTCTCTCTATACATACTAGCTGAATAAATTAATCAGTACCAGACTCTACCCTCTTCAGACCCACTTCTTCTTATGTGATGGTATTTACTACTTTATCTAGAGATTATAGCTCTCATAGATTCTCACAAATACAAGTTATTGAGACTCAAATGCTTAAGTCTTCTAGCACCAAAAGCAAATCACTTCCTGCTTTTTTGCACAGTTTTGTATTTCTAAAATATCTTACCATTGCCAACATTTGATGTACATAAACAACCAGTATAAAAATAATTATTCTAACCCCGTAGTATCCCTAACTCTTTTCAACCAACCTGATTGCTGTTCTTTTTTTGTCTTACAACAATTGATCCTGGGAGGGTTCACAATTTTAGAAGTACTTGGATCTACTGTTTTTAGTTTTCTTCTGGAAAAATGGGCTCTACTTTGTTCACACTTGTTTTTCCTCTTTTGCATGTTTTTGTATAAGTCCTTTGCTGTTCTTGAAATTTCTTTCTGAATCTATCTTATACGTACACAAGCTTTTCATTTTCTGAATTCTTTCAGAATTCTCTAAATCATTTTTATTTCTAGGATACTTTTGATTAATTTTATTGGTTTCTTTCTTTTTTGTCCTCAATCACATTTTTAAATCTGCATCTTTTTTCAGTCTGGTGGTGTCCTTTCCTTATTTTCTGTTAATTCAGTGCTTTCCTGTCTTTATCAGAAAGATCAGATTCAGAATCCTAAAGGTCTTAGAAACAGTTCAAGCCCTGAGTGGTGCTATGGTTGATGGCCTTCTCTTTTATCAATAGTATAGTTCAATTTGAACTTTTTGTCATGAAACATGATTCAAAATCTTTTGTCAGTTTTGACTGTTTGATCCTTTTCTGGCATTTCCCAGAATCTGAGGTCCTTTGTAATCCATGTAAACCACTGGTCACTTATTATTTCTTGTTTGGAGAACATATTTAAATCTTACTAAAAAACTGTTCAAAAAACCCAAATACATCTCAGATCCCTCTTAGCCCAACATGGAACCCCAGGCCTCTGCTTATAACAGTTAGAAAATTCAAGAAGATTTTTGAAAGAATAGTGGACCTCCTCATACTATGTATCTCACCCTTAGGAACCTTCCGCAACTTGCTTCTGGTTATAGTCCTAGAGGCAACAGTGGGTAGTAAGGGTGGGTCCCGAGGAGGAGTGTCAGCATTATTGTGCTTGGCCAACACAGAATTAGTTTCCTCAAACATATTAGGAGAGGCAAACCCCATAGTGGGTGGGAATGCAGATGCCTCTGTCATCATGGGTGGGGAAATCTCTTCCCCTGGCAAAATAATCTCATTAGAATCTAGGAGCTCAACATCTTCAGCCTTGCCAGGATCCTCCCAAACATTTCCATCCTAGTTTATGGTATCCCACTCTGTTCAGTGTCCTCACCTTTACTATACATACTCTTCAAAGCTGAGCATTAAACTCATGCTGTGTTTTAGCAAATTGCATTACAAGCTCCTACATTAGCAGTTCTGTGATCTGAGCCCTGTGGCTAAAGGAGAGAAGATCCTCTTTCAGACACACTTAGAAACTAAATTCTACGTGTGTGTCTGGAGCTGAAAATTTGAATCTTTGAGGTAATTTTCCTTGATTAATTTATCTTCACAGAAAACTTTAGATTCCCTATGGATGTTTTGAGCTCATTGCTTTCCTTCACAGGTTTGTACAGAAATGCTAAGAAAAAACAGCTAGCAATATTATATTTTCTAGTTTACCAAAAATATTCAAAAGTTTCATATATGGAGTCATTAAATTCCTTACATCTTGTAAGTAGCAAATTAGAGTAATATCTACATTACATATTACTTTAAACGGTTCACATCAAAGGCTATCATTTTCCCTCACAGTATTAGTAGGACAGACCATGACATTTTTAGGTCTGATCAAATGAGAGAGCCAACTCCAGGAACCACTAAAGCCTTTAAAGAATTTCCTCTTTTTTTTTTTTTTTTTGGTAACAGGAATTGAACTCAGGACCTTGCACTTGCCAGGCTACATCCTCAGCCCAAGAATTGTATTTTCCAATTCTGTTTCTGTAGAGCCACTACAAGTACGAAAATTTGTATCAGTCAGTGTTTACTAGAGAAACAGATCTAATGTAAAATATACAAATATATAAGAATTACAAGACTGGCTTACAATGGCCCCTCACAGAGTCAAGTATAGAAAAGTGCAAAAGGGCTATGTCTTAGTTACTTTTCTCTCATTGCTGGGACAAAATACCTGACACCCAAAATTAAGAAAGGAAAGGTTTATTTTGCTTACAGTTTGTGGTGGTTTCAGTCCATATTTGGCAGGTTACAAGGCAGAGTGGCACATGGCAGAGGGCTACAGCTCATGGTGGCAGAACACAGCAAAAGCAACAAGCACCAAAATAGAGGAATGGCCCCAAGCAACCTCTTCCTCTCCCTTACATATGCAAACTATCCACCCCAGGGTGGGTGTAGCTCTCACACCCATAATCAATCAAACTCTAAAAGCCTGCCCCATGACTGCATGAGGCTTTGGGGGGACACACAGACACAAACCATAACATGCTATTTGTGTGTTAAAGATTTAAAGGATCCAGTCTGAGGCCTAGGAGCTCACTGTAGTGTCTTGTGCAAATCCATATCAAGAGGCTGCAGGGTCTTCAATGGAAAGCTAAAGGGTCTGTGACAGAGGCTGAAGAATCTGCACTGGAAGCAGGAGGTGATGTCCAAAGTGAAGGCGAAGACGAGAGCTCCTTTAAAGAAACAGGAATGAACTTTTCTTTTTCATTCCCTTTTATTTCATTCAGGCAACAAGCATGTTGGTTGGTGTCTCTCACACCTAGGGTGGATCTTTTGTTTCCAATAAATTCCTTTATCAATGCCAAGAATTATGCTGATCTAATTTAGTTGGGCATTTCTTCCAAAAGTTAACAATCATTTAACTATCACAATTAGCCACTTATATGTATGCATATGTGTGTGTGTATGTGTGCGCACATGTATGTGTGCGTGTTTGCATATCTAGAAAGAGGATTGACTACAGTGTGTATTTTAGCTTCAATTCATGTTAAAGCATACTGAATCTTCCTTTTTAAATATAACACTAGTCTAGTATCTATTTTGGATGTTTTACTAGTGCCAACTAGTACTTTTTTGAAGAGCCAATTGCTACGTCATCAGGAATTTCATGAGCTACACTAGCTTGGCATCACTCAAGGAAGGAATATTTACACCACAGTGATTGGCAAATGCTGTAAATTAGTGTTCCCATCACTTCAGTGGAAGTCTGGTTATTAAATATTTACTAATGGGCTGGGGATTTAGCTCAGCGGCAAAGCGCCTGCCTGGCAAGCACAAGGTCGTGAGTTCGGTTCTCGGTACCAGAGAAAAACAAACAAACAAACAAAAAAATTTAAAAAATAAATAAATAAATAAATATTTACTAATAAATCATTACCAGTGTATATGTTCCAAGGGAGAGAACGAGCAAATAAAAGCAATAAATTTTCATAGCTAAGCAGCAAAATGAGTACTCATATTTTTCTGTATTTATTCACTTTTACTGGTACAAAAATATATAGTTGTGTTCATTGCCTTTGTGGAGCTTACCATCTAATGGGAGAGACATAATAAACATGACATGCAGAACAATTTATTCTTGCACTAATTTACAATTTCCTTCACTACCATAGTAGACTAAAAAGAAAGAGAAGCAGGTTTTCTTTTCTTCCTCCAACAAGCTTTATGTCTGGGCTTTCCAATATTTAGTAAATTTTGTGCTATGTTTTAGATCTGAAATGTGCCCCCCAAAAGTTCATATGTTGAAGGCTTGGTCTCCAGTGCAGCAAAATATTCAGAGGTAGGGCTTTTGGAAGAGACTGTATCATTAGGGCTTTGACCTCATAGTGGGTGAATCCATTGATGAATACACAGCTTAATGAAGAGGAGGTGAACCGCATTGGAGGAAGTAGGCCACGGGAAGCATGGCCATGAAGGAAGGGTATATTATTTGCCTCTCCCTCTCTTCTTCCTGACTGCCTTGAGGTGAGTAGCTTTGCTCCCTGATTCCCTCCTTGCCACACCATAGGCCGGATACCAATGGAGCTAAGTGACCATGGATTGAAACTGTGAGCCAAAATGAATCTTCCCTCCTTTAAGTTAATTTTTTCATGTATTTTGCAAACATAGTGATACACATTTTCCCAAAGATAACTCCCTAGCCCACACATAAATGAATAGTCTTTTGGGAATAAGGGACAAATGAGAGAGGCCAGTGTAGAGGACAGTGAAGCCAACCCTGAGCTTCCCCTGGAAAAAGTGCTGGCTTGTTTTGCTCTAATCTGGGAGAGAACTGTGCACCCAGGTGGGGTAGGGCAGAGTAAAGAGGTGGGAACCTGCTGGAGCCTGTGTCAAGGGAGACACACCCTTTCTATCCCTGTGCATCATTGTATACATATGGAGATGTGAAGAAAGACAAATGCTCAGCAGGAATAGCATACAGAAGCTAGAAAGGAAGGATTTGGAGTAACATTGGGAGCCAAAATAGAAGGCTAAAGTGCACAGGCAGCAAGAAATAAATAGCAGCATGGAAGAGCTCTTAGCCTGCTTGGGATGCTGCTCTAACTGTTTTACGTGCTTTAATATTTTCAGTACACACAAAAGTCCCATGGAGTGGTAAAAAAGCATGTAAAACCAGGTTGAACAATTTCCCTGCTTCTCTATCATAAAGAAGTTCCCTCTAAAGTGAGCTCTTTAATACATAAGTAAGGAGCTCCAAACCTACCCTAAGGTACTCTCAACCCCCCCATTCTCCCCTAGCCACCTGTCATGTGTCTAACACTACCTCAGAGACAGGGTGCAGTATGCAGTCAGTTCAGCTTCCCCAAAACCAAATGCATGAGAGGGTCTGGCTCATCAGTTATCCAGAAGCTCCTGCTGGTTTCACGGTGCTCTACAAAGCTGAAGATGATTTCTCTCAACAGATGAGAAACCAGAAAGTTTTCATGGCACTAACAAGATGAAAGGAATGAACCAGAGAAGAACACGACGAAGAAGAGCACTTCACATAGCACGCAGAAAGGTCTCAGGCAGGCAGGGACAGGAAAAGAATGGGAAGGTGATTCTCAAGGGGTAAAAACAAAGTAATGTCTGAGGATGGTGTCCTTCCCTTTGTGGTAAGAACTTTCCCTCATCCAGGTGACAGACTCAAACCAGTCTACTGTCTTCAGTGCTCGGTGAAGCAGCAGGGAAGGTACTCAGGTGCTCAGTCTTGAGGGTTTTCTTCTCACTTCCTGGGGCTTTGCCTAGGCTTGGTAGTGGTAGGCTTCCCAACTTTAACCTACTCACAAAGCCCAGAAAAAACTGACCAACTCCCGTGCTCTTACTACCTTATTTTTCAAAGGCACTGAAAGGACACTATCATTTTCTTAGTCACATAGATTAGACTTTCCCCAAAATGAAAAATAATTACAATGATCAGTGTATTTCAAGTGAGTTTTTAAATTGGAAACATATTTAAGGCGTGGAAACTTAAGCCTTTCCATAGTTATGTGCTCTGTAAAAGATGAAGTATTGAATGTCTCAGCTGTCAGCATGGTGCTATAGGCACACATTTTGGGTTGGTGTGAAATTCGGTTTCCCATTCAAGATTCTTAGTGAATCTCATATATGCTCAGAGTTTCTTTTTTGTCTTACTGCCCTGTGATCCTGGTGCAAGCCCTGAATAGAAAAGGACCCTCTAGTCCATGTGGTATTTTGAAGAAAGTCAGTCCCTGCCCCAAGAGCTACATTTGCTAGACTGATATGACTTCTGCCTGAACTTTGTTCCTTTGCATATAGTTCTTTCAGAGACCCTCTTTTCTTTGATTCTAGAGAAAAATCTCTGAAGTCATGCATCTTACGTTAAGAGGATATCCTTTAAGAACACTGGTTCTTGAAAGGAGAGCCTTCTAAAAATGCTTAATACCTCTTGCTTGAGTTAGTGAAATGCAAATAAATTGTTCAACTAAGTATAAGAGTGAGTCTACAGGTACAGAATATTTGTCTAAAAGAGAAAAAATGGTTTGGAGAAGTTTATTCCAATCAAGCTTATTTTTTTTGCTTTCCTTTTATTTTCCTCTCATCTTTTGGCTAAATTAGTCAAGTACATGGGGATTCATTCTTTGGGGTCCCCTTTGCTGGAATATTTTTCTGGAATCATTTTCCTTCCATTTCCACAATCATATTAATATAAATTTCACATCAGTGGGCAAATGTCTCCCTACTAAACTGAAAATCTATTTCAGTTCCCACTTGCCAAAGCCAGCATGATTTGAGCATTCCTCTTCACTTATATCAGTCCCCATCAGAAACCTATTAAATGAACTGAGGCCACAGGTTAGAAGGAATGCAAACTATGTAGATGTTGCCCTGATAATGGGATAATGGGCAGCTGTGAATTAATCCAGCCAGATCACAACCCAGGAGGGTGGCTGTCAACGGGAGCAAAGGGTGCTGGGGAAACTTGGCCACAGTGCCTGTCACTTACAACACCTTCCCCTGAGCCAAGTGGGCTGGTATTTCATATCTTAAAGTCATCAGAGGAATGGGACAAATTCTACTGTCCCACCTGGCAACCGATCACCATGGCAAATCAATTCCCTGTGACTGATGGAAAGGGGAACATCCCAGCAGTAGTTTCACCCACAGGAATGAGTGACCATGAGGGAGCTAGTGATACAGGTAGGAGGCACTGAAAACAGAGACAGTTGACCTCCTAAGCAATTCCGTTTACTGATTTGCAACTCAGTTCCATAGCCAACTAAGTCAGGTAATGCAAGAGGCAGGGCACCCTTTGCCTGAATATTTCAACATAATCACAACCTATTACCTGTTTTAAGGTTGGCAAAGGCACATAGAGAATCCACAAACAACACCTGGGGAAATCTGGATTCTACATTTACCCACTGCTCCACCTCTGATCTCTCTCAATAGCCTGCTTGTTGATTGGGATTCACATTTGCCTTCAACAAGAATCACTCTTTTGAGCATCTGAGCTTCATGGCCAATCTCTGCTCAAGCATGAGTTGGTTTGTACCCTGCAGAACTCAGTTTAGGACAATTAGTGTATTCCTGAGCTTGAACAGCAGATGGAAGCATTTTGGCCCTATAATACCTTTTGTTCTCCAGTCCTGGAACAGAACAATTTGATTTCCAGGAAAAGCTGAGTCCTGACACCCTTTGTCTGACATAGTATTCTATAAAAAGGAGGATGACTATTTTGAGATAATTAGAAAAGAAGAAACTAGGAGATGATCTGAGTTTACTTTCAATAGAAAACCCAATTAATTTTCTTCTCTCACTGTTAAGAAATATGAAGCTCATGATTTATAACAAAATTTATTTTACAATCAGTATAGTTCTCTGTAAAGCTCAGAGTAGTTTATAAACATTCAGTTTTTAACCAAAGGAAGGAGAGAGAGAGCTTTTAACATATGTAGCCTGCTCAGCTGGCTAAGATGCTGGATCCTGAAGCAAACTATCTTTCCATTGAGAACTTATTATGTCTCCTTTACCTATGTTTCTTAGGTTGGCAGGTTTTAATTTAGAAACCATAGCATATATTTGACAGAAAGGTCAGAGAGCTTGTAGGTTATTACTGATCACTGGCAGTAACTCAAGTATGAAGCAATTATGTGCCTTGATATAGTTGATAATTAGATTGATATTGAACCTGAAACAGAATCACTCCGTTAGTCTGTACCTCCTGACGCTGAAACCCAAGCCTTCGCAGCCATTCAAATAAGTCCTCAAATGACTTTTCTGTCTCTGAAAGAAAGAAAATCTGTAATTCATACTGGGCATCATACCAGAAGGAGGGCTGACAGGCTTTGATGATGTTATATGTCTTACCTTAGGGAGTTCTTCAGCAAAAGGCTGGGAAATTATGAGGTACAATAATCATTATTTCATGAAAATTGTTTTCATTTGTGCTGAAGTGTGAGATTCTGATGCCAAACACTCCTTGTTCTGTGTTTTGGTTAATCAAAGTGGTGGGAATACACTGGTCCATTGGGCATCCCAATACAAACATCTCAAAGATCATCCACGGAATGTATATGCAAAAGGAGACTCCTTAACATTAGCCCCAAACCTGCTTCTATTCCAGAAAGCACTGTTTCTAGTTCATTGATCAGCTGCTCAAGTCAGAAACCTACAAGTTAGCTTAAAATCAGCTTTTTCTCCACACTTTACAGAAATCATCAACAACACTGCAAATTTGGCCCCTGGGTATGTTAACAAACCAAAGCACCTCCATCTCCATTGCCACCAGGTCAGATCTGGGAACCATAGTCTTTTGCATTACTGGAATTGCCTCCTAACTAAAGAGTTGAATAAGTCGTGAGTGATGAATATGTCAAACAGTAAGAAGTAGACATTAAATTATTAGCCCTTATAACCAAAATGCTCTAAAAAACTAGATTTAAGTTGTCAGTCTGTTCTGTTGTATAACAGAACACCATAAATTGGGTAGATTATGAGCAAAAAAAAAAAATATTTCTCACAGTTCTGGAGGCTGGGAAACCCAAGAGCAAATACTGACAGATTTGTTACCTGACGAAAGCTTGAATCCCTTGTTCATAGGTGATGCCCTCTGGCCAAGTTCCAGCATGGTAGTAGGGGCAAATATGACTTTTTTGTAAGGGAACTAATTCCATTCATAAAGGTTTAACTCTCATGATCTAATAATTTCCCAAATGTCTTACCTCTTAATACAGTCACCTTGAAGGATAAGACTTCAACACAGGAGTTTGGGAGAGACACAGAAATTCAGGCCAAAGCACAAAGCAATACAACAGCTTGACATGACCTCACAGTAGTACACTTTTAACAGACTGTTCTGAGATTTAGACAAAACCTTTAATGCATTAAGACTAGTATCACTCCCAAACCAGTCTCTGGATTTCACAGTTAGGAATATTCAATAAATTATCCACCATTTGTTCTATGCAGTTGATGTGGAACAGTTTCTTAAGTTCATAGAAGAATAAGAAACCAGTTACTCAAATGGTGTTCATATGTAGTAGCTATCATAAAAGGTGGACAGGGGTTCGGGAAAATGCTAATGATGTTATTAACTGTTGTCTCATGAAATTTATGTTTACCTTTTCTCAAGGTCTAGGCTAGGACTTATATAAATAGAACTGAACATTTATCACAGAGTATGTAATACATACCACCATACCTTCCACCACCAGCCTTACATTGGCAGTTAAAGACTGAGACCTGATTTTATTTCTGTTAAGCTTATCAGACTTAGAATCTCAAGCTAAACTGAACTTTCCCATTGTTTGTTACCGCTGCAAGGTAATTTATGGAATCACACACATTCTGACTTAGGAGGAAAATGGAATTTGGTTTGTTGCAATCAGCAATACTATCTGATTGAATTCATGCTTGGATCCATCTTATAATAAGACCAGAGGATCTATACATTTGTCTACAAAGCAGTCAATCCTGCTTGCCCTAGGATGTATCAGGGTCCAGCCAGCTAAGCCTCAGGAAGACAAACCAAGATTTTTACTTATGGTTATTTTGCATAAATTGTGACTCTACCTGGCAAGAGTTAATGTTATTTCTAAAGTTAAATTGACCTTGTTTACATAAACCACAAAGTAAATAAAACAGTCATGCCTAATAAATGGGCAAGTTTTTTGAGGGTTTCTTCATTGGAAGATGTATGTTCTTATCACTTTCTATTGATAATAATTTTTATTCATTTATTGAATGTATAAAAGCTGATGCTCTTCTCACAAAGTTATTCAAGATAATTTGCTCATAATAATCCCCCGCTCTTTTGCCACGTGAGCATTGGAGACTCTGGTCTCTTTCTGGGCATGGTGCTCCTCCCCAGGCCTTCTATCTGCAGGAGACAGAAAAGCTCCATGAGCAGGAAGCAAAGCCAGGCCTACAAATGTAAGCAGCCTGGGGAGGTAGGTGTCTAGAGCTTTAGATGTCTGTTGAAAATAAGCCAATGTCTAAATATTAAGAGATGTTCTAAAGTCTTCTGAGGACACCAAAAGCCAAACATAGCAAGAAGAAAGGAAAGAAAGAAAGAAAGAAAGAAAGAAAGAAAGAAAGAAAGAAAGAAAGAAAGAAAGAAAGAGAGAAAGAAAGAAAGAAAGAAAAAGAAAAGAAGCCTTTTTTTTTTTTTTTACCTTCTCAGGATCATTTTCAAATTTATTGAACCTAGAAATATTTAATTGGATTAAGGTTGTTCCTTCTATAAAAATAAGGGAGAAATATTTTCTAAGACCAAATAAATATAAAAACAAAATAAAACCTTTGAAGGAAGATTAGATTGTTGTTGTTTAATAGTGTCTTATGCCTGGCTAGGTAAGACGCTAAGTCCCAGGGATTCACCAGATGGTCACATCTCTGAATGTAGCCCAGTCACACATCACATCCTGATGGCCTAGAACAGGACAGAAAGTGTACTAGAGCAATAGAAATGATTGTGGTGCAAGAGATAGAAGTGTGGTGTACTTATACTGAGATAGAGCCAATATGGAGATTTTAAAACGGTCCTTTTAAAATTTAAAATGGTCCTAAGCACTTTTAGAGGATAGAACTTTCAAAGATCATATTTGTTGAATTTTTTCAAACTCTTTCAGAACCTCCTAAAGTGTCTCATTTTTTCCCTGTGTGCAAAGTATTAGAAAATTTGAATTTTTATTAAAAGATTTTTTTAAAAGATTTATAGTTAGTAATCTAGAGATACGTAACCCAATATGGTAACCACTAACCACACTAACTTAGTTAAAGTCAATACAATTAAATATTATGTTCCTCAGTTGTCCTGGCCACATTAAAAGAATTTTGTGGCACAGTCTCAACATTTCTACTGAATAGTACTGATCAAAAGTAACCTTTTTTAGTGCATTCTGTAGGTCATTGCCTCTAGGCTCCTAATGGGGTGATATATAGGAAGTTCTGAGTTAATCATTGCTCTTCTGTCCTGCAGGTGCATGGGTCTTCATTATTCTAATTAAAACATCAGTCTCTGAAAAGAAGAAGTGTGATATAAAGAGTTTTCTTCAACCAGTTTAGACATCACACTCTTTTGTGTGGAGTAACTTCCAGGATAGTGTTTCATGGAACAAACTTTGGGGACTGTGACTAAATAAATAGCTTGATGTCACAGACTGACCTGTGTTTCCCCTTCAGTGTCCAGAATAATGTCTTGTATTGAGTAGATGTGGTGGTGTAGACAATTGGTTTAACTGAGCCAAATTATGTGGGCATATCCAAGAGAGAGTGGTAAACTGATACAGAATGAGAACCATCAAACTTTGGAGTTTCCAAACCAGTTGCTTCTCCGCTAGAGTTACCACATGAGATAAAATTATCACTCTAATACCCAAATATAGAGAGTCCTTCCTGGTCCCTGTTGTGGCCCAGGAAGTTTACATTTATAATCCCATGGAGAAATTATTGAAATTCTAGTGAGTTAATTCCAATTTACCACTTCCAGTGCAAGCCATGGTGAGAATAAAGACACTAAGGCATATTTATAGTTGTAGGGAACCAAGGGGTCCTAAGTCCATCCATGATGATGGCTAATGGGAACAAAGGCCTTGACCCAGGACTGAACCTGAGTTTTATTAATTTGTGAAGAAGGGAGTGGCTTGAAGATGAGTGATTGTGACAATGGTGGGAAATACGTGAGTGCTGTGAGCTGGGCTAGGTAGGAGGCCTGAAATCAACTCTGCAAATGTAGAGAGGAGGATATGCAGAAAGAGTAATCTGCGTAACACAATTGAGATAGTATCTAATGTTTTGAGGTTGGTGCTTCAGCTCTGATGTGTAATCTTTCAAGCTCCAGGAAGTCATAGCCTCTACCTTGAGGCTCATCCCAGTGGACAGCATGGAGCATTGGCTCTTCATCCAGCCTCATCCCAGCCCACATATGGGAACAATGGGGGTCCAGGGAAGCACTCGTCTTCAAAGACTACCATCAGCACCTAGGCCAGACTGATACGCATTGCTTAAAGCTCATTGAAGCGATAAGCAAGAGTCCTAGCCAGCTCTGCACATGTCAGCACATGGAAATAAGGTCAGGCTCAGCCAAAATGGAGACAATTGCTCCTCCTTCAAGGAGACACACCCAGGTGTCCACACCCAAATACAAGCAACTTTTTGATCTCTATATTTGAATTCACTTCTCTAATGTTCACCATTTCAAATTTTCATACTTTGGGGACAGCACAAATCATTCTAAATGGTATTTTATGCTGAATCATATTTAACTTGCTCAACTGCACTTGATAAGACTTTGTCTTAACTGTAGTCTATCTCACTACACTTGAAAGAGATACAGCTATGCTATTGTAGTTTAGACAACCTTCATTATGAATTTGTTGCATTATGAATAACTTAAATTTCATTTATTTATTTTTTATTTCTAAAATTTTTTTATTTAACAAGAAAAAATAGTAAAAACAATGATAGAAAATTTCAAAACAAGATAGTAGGAAAGTAACAATGGTTAATGTATTGCATATTGTTATCTGCAAAGTAGGTGCTCATATTACAAGATATGGAAATGAAAAAACTGATCAAACAATGTAAGTATGAACCTTTCTTTTCAATGCCTAACAGAAATTAGTAGTATAAGTATCTCAACCACCTTGTATATGGGCAAAGTTCTTAACTGGAGCTTATTTTGGGGGTAGAGCCTACATTATAAGCATGCTGAAAAAATCATGGTAGGATTTATTTTCCAGCTATGTCTTAAATTTGGGGAAAAATAATATGTACAGTACTCTGGTTAGACAAAGGTAGATGAAGCAAATTCCTTGGGCAACTTAGAACCAGACAGCTGTCCCTAGGACTTCCCCACTGGAAAAATCTGGGGTCACCACTGGTGTAGTCCTTTTTTGATTCTTCTGCCTATTGAGTCACTGGAGCTACCTAAAAGACTGACAAAAACAGTCCAATATTCAGCACTGCACCTTTCTGGAAACATTCTTCCACCCCATGTATAAGGCTTGTGTGGGACAGGCAAGCAGAGTCACTTGCTCCATAGTTTATCATGTTACTGAAGTGGCAATGGCTACAGGGACTGACAATGAGAAGATGTGTATGAGAGTGAAACTGCCCACAGCCTGGTATCTGTTTGCCCTGTGAGTAAGGCTGATGGCTGATTTGGGATGAGATGATACAAATTTTCTATAAAGTGCTTCGAGAAGGAAAAGGTTATAGCTTATTCCCAAGCCTAGAAAAATTTTTCCTATGGGCCTATAAAGGATTTCATAATAGATTTAATCTCTAGATATAAAATAATTTTAATAAGTCACAACCATCTTTATTTTTGCAAGGTCAGATAGAATAGAAGAAGAACAGGAAAATGCATTTCCCAGGTAGCATGAGTAAGTATTGTCTTTCCAAACTTTACTGTTGTTGTTCTTGTATGTGATGCATAGACATGTGCGCACAGGGCTGGGTCATGATATAAAGTGTATTTCTTACTCTGGGTCTCTCTCAGGAGTGTTTGAAAGCCAAGCCTCTTTTTCTTGCTTCTTGTTAGCTATGGGCATCTGCGAACATTTCTGAAAGTTTTCTCTGGCTTACACATACAAAGTCTCTATCAGTTTCTAAAGCAGAGACTAATTTCCATTTTAATCATTTCTCTACAGTCAAAAGTTGTGTAAGAGGCATTTGCAATATCTTCTGTGTGAAAGGGCAGATGAAGCACGCTATGGCATACTGGAAATAAAGATCTGTGAAGCTGTTAAATGTATTTTTCTAAAGAAAACAAAACTATCAATATTTTCTACCCCCTAGGGAACATTCCAAAATGCCTAAAATTGTTTCAGACGTGTGACTAAGGAGGCCAAGGAAATTAGCAATCACCATGACTGTGTGTGACATGAAACATTCCTAGATTTTGTCTTTAAAATTATAGCCCATCTTTTGTGTGTATATGTTGTCCTACAAAATATGTGGTCTCCAGGCATCTTTCATATGTACAGGTATAAAGGCTATACAATATATGTGTCCTAAACGAAAAGGAAAGGTGTATGTCTCTTTTTAATGGTAATAAAAAGGACAATAAAATCCATAATATATTTGTGAGCTTGGCCACTAAATTTCCTGTTTTCCATAAAGAGCTATTCTGCAGAAACCCACAGAAGGCAACTCTAGCTGACCTTTGTCAACAGACTTCCTTTCCACCCCCAATCACCTCACCAGCTCGTGCGGGACACAAATCTACATAAGCCATTAAACCTTTGTAGTGGTAGAGCAACCACATAAACAGGGATATTTGCCAATGAGGGCTTTGGTTACATTTGTTTTGCGCCCAGTATTTCTTGGATTTAATTCTTATCTTAGGCATGCTTTTACATTCTTAGAAACCTATGTAAAAATCAAGGTAGTATTTCCTCCAAAACTCTGTGTTATTTCTTATCTCTCTATTCTCGTGCATTTGCAGTCTTGACTTCTCATTTATATTCCTAATTTACAGCTTCTCCTAACAATGTGTTTGTCTGGTTGTGTCAACAGCTAGCATGGATCTTTACTTCAGTAAAAATGGAAATATTAAAACTAATGCACACATTTACAGAAAAAAAAAGCTTTAATTGGAAAATTAGTGAGAAGTCAGGGAAGAATTCTAGCTTAGGTAGCTGGAAGGTGGGGTGCATATTCTGACACAGATTCAGACAGGCCCATCCCTAAATGTTGGACGCTCGATTTCAAGGATTAACTGCTGTTCTGGGGTCTGGGTGATCATTACTCAGTCTTGGTGTCAAAGTTCTGGAATCTTTGTGGCTGAGGAGTAGTTTGGCTCCCCAGAAGGACTGCCTCTCTCAGTAGTGATATCAATTATGTGAGGCTCTGCATTTTCTGGAATCCGGATGATCACAGATTTAAAATAATGGCTGGAGACTTCTGTAGGGATCTGAATGTCCCTAAAGTTCTCTTATCTTGGTGTACTCAATTTTGAAGGGAGATGAGATCATATAAATGAATCCAGATTTGATCAACCCTGTCTGACCAGCTTCTAGACATTCCCTAGATGACTGGCATCCCCTTGTGCAGAGCTGAAAAGAGAACTGACCCAAGATTTATGGAAATAAAGGAAATGAAAGGGAAGTCAAGCTTTGTGCTGCTCTTACTTACCAGTTGGGCAACCATAGGCCCAAGTGAAGAGCCATGGGTCAAAACAAAAATGGTTTTTATGTCCTTGACTACCCCAGAAGAAAATATAAATCATGCTTTAAATGATTAGCATGTGAGATCCTAGGATTCTCCCTGTTCCCCATCCCTGTGATGGTTCCTGACTATTTCCTAACTGACTCAGTTGTCCCATAAGTTCCAAGGTTTTGGGTGTGGTGGCACATGCCTGTAATCCCAACACTCCAGAGGCTGAGGCAAGAGGTTCACCACCACCAGTTCAAGGCCACCCTGAAAAAAATATTCAGTATTTCCGTTACCCAAACTTTCCACATCTCTCTGAAGTGTAATGTCAATATTTTTCCTAGCTGGCCTTGAATCTTATAGGGTTACCATAATTTTTTCAGGACAAAAATAAACATCATTTTGTGAGTATTCACTAGTTTCAATATGTTCATGAAATCTGTTGTTTCTTCCTTTGAAATAGTATTGATATTTGCCATGTTTGTCCATTTACACTGGACTGATAAGGTTGTGTCATCATTTTATGCCTAAATTACTGCTACAGCCTCTTTATCTCTTGTTCAGATGATGGGAAAATTATATACATGAGAATAACTTAAAACTTGATTAGGAATATGTTATATCAGACACTCTGTTGTCAGTCACATAATGATCACTACAAATGAATAAAACTCAATGCTGACATCAAATGCCTCAGAATCTTTTGGCTTCTACTAGTTGACTGATACCAGGCATTCTTAAACATTATCCTCAGAACCTTGAACAATTCAAGTTTTCGTTTCATTAAGTGGACATACACTTTTGCTTGACTTTTGTGGTTTTTACTATCTGGAAGAATTCTATCCATCCCACTTTAGTTCTGTTATTTCCTGATATGGTTCATTTTATGCAATAACCTAAACTCTCACTTGCCCCTACATATTCCATATGCTTCCTTACCTTTATTTTTATCATCTTTCTGGGAGACTTTGCCACATAAACTTCATCCATGCTTCAAGGCCTGTGGTAGTGTGCCTTGCCCACAAAACTATTTCCAATATAATTCTTCCTTTCTAACTTTTATTTTGTTTATTTTTTTGTAGGAAAGCTATTTTAGGGCACTGACCATACCATTAATTTGCCGTGTTTAATGATATTCATATACATAGAACATAAACTCTTGATCTTTTCCTAAATACTTGATGCTGATCCCATGCCAATTAGCATGCTGCCAAAATAATAATAGATATAGCCTTCACCAAACACACACTTCCATCATGGAAAGATTCTCCTTATTCTAGTGTTCTATGACTGACCACCTATGGTTGGTGCAGGTTAAACATTTAAAGTGCAGACCTATGCAAGCAAATAAATCTTGATATCAGAAATATATACACAGTACAGTATATACATAGCACACACTCAGAGAAATATATGCACAGTACACACTCAGAAAAAGGAAAGACTAACTCTGTTTTTGGAAGTAAAAGTGGCCTGCTGAAATCATATGTTTTCCTACCTCTTCTCTGTAGCTTTACATGTCAACAAAAGAAAGAATTCAGTGTGCTTAAAATTATACTTGAAGAACTAAAAGATCCAGAGAAAAGTGATGACTTGTTCAAACGATATATACATTTTATGCATGTGCTCTGCATAAATGTTTTTATCTTTGATATTTGTTTTAAGTAATTCTGTACATAAATTACTCTGTAGATTTTTATTAAGTGCATCTAAGTTATAGTCTTGAGCACTGACTCCAGGTGTGTTAGAGTTGCTTGCAGAAATTATTGGACATTCCCTTCTTACCTTCCTTTCCTTCCCTCCCCTTCTCTCCCCTTCCCTCTCCTCTCTTTTCTTTTCTCTTTCATTTCTGTACCTAGTTTCTTCAAGGCTCTAAATGGATATGTGTCTATAAAGGAAGTGCTATATTCTCCTCCAAGAACAAGCCCCAAACTGTATGGCTAATTCAGTGAGTATGTTTTGGAAACATCCCAATTTCCTTTACTTGATCTGAGGGAAGCAGTGTTTGATCTAACCCATCTAATCTCTCATTTCCAACCAGTTGTGAAAACATGCTTCACAGGAATCCAGACCACTGGAATAAATAGGAGTAAATAATCAGAGGAAAGTGGTTAAATAAAGATCAGGGTTTACAGTTAGAAAACTTTTGAGAGCTAGCCTGATAGTTCCTCCATGCAACTCCATCCACTCTTCTTGTCAGTAGTAAGAATCTCTTAATTTTTATTAACCATTTTAAGGTCAGAGTTTTTATTTTGGTTTAAATTAATTCAATAGTTGTTTACTAAATTCTTATGCCTGTGACATATCAAGGCACCACAGGGAAAGTATTAAACATAAAATATCAGTTTTAGATACCACTGGGAAGTTTCCATTAGCATAAACGGATGTGCATCATTTCATCTTTTTGCTTTTAAAACACAATGATATACTTCTTGTGTAGGATGGAATATGGGAAATAAAATCTCTTACACTACTTGTAGGAGTGTAGAACAGCATATCCAGGGTACTTTGTCATTATTTATCGAAATCCAAACATTTCCACTTTGATCCACTAATTCTATAACATACATATCATGCACGGTCTATTACACAAATAGGCCAAGCATTCTGCATAAGAATTTTTATTGTAGAATCTTTTATAATAGATAAAAGAATCAAATATCTATTAACATGGCTGTTTGAGTAAATTATATTAATGATAGTCAATGAAATGTAAGGTAAATATTTTTAAAAATGAAACATATGTCAATATAATTTTTTCCAAAATATGCTGTTTTAAAAAAAAATAACTTGCAGCAAACTTTTGAGATATCATTTGTATTTGTAAAGATTATTTGTAAGGACTTCCACTTTTTTACCATAAGAATAGGAATTACAGGTCAAAGTAACATAGAAGACTTATCTTCTCTGTCATAAATAATTATAAAGATAGACAAAATATTTTAAGGCAATTCTGTTCACAAGTGTGACCATAGATAATGCATAGTTGTCTGTTATATATGAGAAAACAACACAAGGCATAAATTCCACATTCACTATGTCTTTCTACCTCAAGAAAACTTACAAACTATGATGCAAGGAAGCACACATGAAACAGGGAATAAAAATTTCTTTGGGTGAAACAGAAATCAAATTCAGGCCTGCTGAGGAATGTGGAATTTGACAAATAGAGAGAAGAAAATGAGGTAGTTGTAAAGACAGTAAAAGCAGTAATAAATAATAACATATTATATACACAAATGATTATATATATACATATAAAATATCAATGTTACCCTTGAAGACTAAGATATGCATGTACAGTGTAAGATCTCACAAGATCCAGCATAACAGCTACCAAAGGGGTTAGAGCAGAAGAGAGATTCTGGAAATTGCAGAATGCTCCGGTTTGTTGGAATTTCAACTACCAGAGAAGAGGGAACCTGCTGAAGACCCTGAGCATTCAGTTAAGACCTTGTGAAGAATCTACTATAAAAAAGCATCACAGAACCCCTGTTCCAGGTGAGCCTAGAGCAGCCTCAACAAATGCCCAAATCAACCTTCATTGGGATTTAAGCTGACCCTCCAATAAAACAACTAATTTCCAAAATAATATCTGAAGGAAATAAAACAGCACTTTAATATTCAAAATATAATAAATATTAGATATCACATGGATTTGCCTTTTATAAGAAACTCAATATATAAATAAAGTGTAAAAACGACAGATAAGAAGAAACAAAGAGAGAGAAAATGGTATTATAATCCAGCCTGGACAACATATCTACAAGTGTAACTTGATTTAGTATAACTGTCTTATGTGTTTTATGTGGTGTTTGGCCAGTTAGTATGGCTGTTAATCTGTGTGTATGGTAATTAACTTTAAAGGAATTTGTAAGATAAATGAACCAGAAGCTGGGACAAAGAGGGGCTGAAGAAAAAGGGGAAAAACAATTGAGATGTCTTATGCACATTTCCAGCTCTCCAATGTGATCATTGTGTACTGCAGTCATGTTAATAAAGTAATGTTAGGGCCATAAAATACAATATCTAAAGTGAAGAATACAGTAAGACTACTTACCAGCTGGATAACCCAGAAGAAAGTGAAGTTTCTGAAAATTGTTTAATGTACAAAATAAAGTACATGGTGGGTGAAAGATGGAAAAAAATAAAGATGTAGTGACTATGAGACAATATTGACCAACCTAATGTGTGAAATTGAAGTGCAAGAAGGACAAGATTAAAGGATTGAGGAAAGAAAAAAAAAATAAAAAGAAGAAAGAAAACAGAAATATATTTTAAAAACAATATTCAAAAAGTTTTCCAAATTTTAAGATAAATCTCATCAATGCAAGGAATTGGAAAGTTTGACAAAAGCATAGAAAAAAATCCAAAAATCATATCTAGGTAAATTATAATCAAAGTGATAAAAATCTGACACAAGGAAAAATTATAAAAACAGCCAGAGAAAAATGGAACCCATCAGGGGAACAACACTGAGAATAAACACTGACTCATCCTCAAAAACAGTGGAAGTTGGAAGACAATGGAGAGGCATCTTTCCAGTTCATGGTCGGTGTAGAGACAATCCTTCAGCCTAGAACTGCATCACCAGGAAAACTAACCTGACATAATGATAGCAAAATAAATATATTCTCAGATAAGTACTTAAAAGTCTTCATAATGAACAGATCTATGCTGCAAAAAATGTTAAAAGGAGCTTTTCCATCTACCAAACAATGAGTATCAAAAGGGATTAGATATAAAAAAGAAAAGAAGGGTCTAAAAGAATGAATATATGCAAGAAATATTTTTAAAATACTTAGTCATTTCAAATCTTAATTTCTTTATGAGAAAACTGTTTAAAAATAGCTAAAATGTTTGATTTTAACATAGATAAAAAATAAATGTAACAAACACAAATGATGGAGAAAAAAATGTTATAAGGTTCTTACATTGTATTACATGTAATTTAACTCATAGTATGATACTTGGGTAATACATATCATACTCACAAGACTGATCACTAAAAAGGAAAATAAAAAAGGCTTAGCTGAAAAGCTAAGAGAATAAAAAAATGGAACAATAATAAATATTTGATGAATGTAAAATGTAACACAAAAAGTGGAAAAATAAAACACAAAGTACAAAGAAAAAAGCAAGATAGAGCAAAACTTAATAATACAAGTAATTATGCAAATAGAGTAAACTGATTAAAAGGTAGAGAGTGATAGACTCTAGATAAAAAGACAATACTCAGTATATATCTATATATAGATAAATAAGATAAGACTCAATTAGATTAAAAGACAAGACTCAATTATGTTTAAACAGAGATAATGGAAAATAACAAACTGAAAAATATTTTGTATGCATATAAAAAAGGGGAATTCATAATGACTATAAGGATATTTAAAAGATAAGAAAATATTATGAACTGTTTTGTGCCTACAATCAATCATTTAAAAACTCTTCCAGAAAATGGTATAGAAGGAAATACTTCTCAGCTCATTTTCTGAGGCTAGTACTACCATAGTACCAAATCCAGAGAAAACATAAAAAGAAAACTATAGACAACACAAAAAGTGCATAAATCTTAAAAATTGTTAAAATGTCAGCAAATTGAATTTATCAATATATAAAAAACATAATGCATGAAGCTCAAATGAGGTCTACCTATGCAGTATAGGTTTACCATTTGGAAATCAGTCACCATAAGCTATGGTGAAAAAAGAATAAAATTCAGGAAAAGAAAAATCCCACACAGTTATTTTAATAGATGTACAAAAACAGTTTAACAAGACTGAACATCAATTCATGATTTTTAAAAAACCCTTAGTGAACTAAAACCAAAAAACAAAACTTCCTCAGTTTGGTCAAGGGCATGTATTAAAAACCCACTGCAGAGCACAGAGATATTTAGGGCTAAACCCATTCTGTACAATACTGTAATGGCTTGTATGTAATGTATGTTTGTTGTAATCCCTACAGTTTGCCCATCACAGAGTGAACTGTAATGTAAATGACAGATTTTAGTTAATAAAAATGTGATAGAGAGCAAAATAAAAGATAATAAGAAGTAGAGCATTCTTTTTCAAATGGGGAGAGGATCTAAAGACGGAAGGAGGATAAGAGGGAGGGGAAGAAAAGATGAAAAAAAGAATTAAGATCCATTATGGACATACACCAACTTCCCACAATGAGTGTCATCATTATGTAAACCAAATATGCTAATCAAAATTTAAAATTTAAAAATATCTTATGATCTGAATATTTGTGTCCTCCCAGAATTCACATGTTAAAACTTAATCCCAATGTGATGGTATTAGCTACATGAAAAAAAAATTGTCCAGAGTCAGCTGAAGTGGACAGTGCTTCAGACGGAGATGTAAAGAGTCCTCACTAACAAGAATATTCCTCTATTAAATAAATTTGTCACCTGCGCGTGCAGTGTGCTCAGACAAAGACAGCAGCAGCTGGCAGCTGAAGTCTCTGAGACCAAACACTGCACAGTGTAATTTTGTTCCTGGGATTGAGGAATTTCCTTCATTATATCAGTCTTTCATAAGCTTGCCAAAAAGTTGTCTGGTTTGGATAATCACAAAGAACAGTAGAGAGGATAAAAGCTATAGTGAACCAGAAAACTATTTCTGTTATGTTTTTCAACTTTTGGCTCTGGGCAGCAAAATGAACAGATAAATGAATCTATTTCTGTATACATTTTTATTAATAGGAAATTAGAGTCTCCTGATCTCTTTAAGTAAATATTGAATAAATACTTAAAAATTCATCTTGAATTAGTCTAAAGACACCCACATTTCAAAGTCCAGCTTTGGCTGTGTTTATGTTGTGTTTCTTTTTATCCTTTTCATCATGGAATAATGAATTTAGAAAAAGAAAGAGAAGGAAAAACAGAAAGAAAAAATAAGACCAGGGCCTCCCTCAAGACTAGGATTATCTAAGAAAAAACAGAAACAAAAACTAGAGTCAAAAACCACATTTAAGAAAAGAGGGACGATTTGAGAAATATGTAACTGAATGCCAAGTTGAGCATGGAATTTAAGTGTGTTTTAGGAACTCAGACATCAGGGAAGGCACTGGCCAAAAGGAAAGAGTTTCTGTTTCATGTAGATCTTGAACAGCACTTGAAGGATAAGTAGAAGCTGTGACTAAGAGTTGAATACCAGACATAGGCATGGTGTCACTAAGAACTATGGTGTCCTGTTCTAGTTCTTCCTTTGAGCTGCTCCCAACCATTCCACCCACTTGAGCAGTACATTGTCTCACGGCAACATGTATGTGCCCACATACTGTATTAATAATTTTTCCATCACTGGCACAAATACTCAATATTCACAACTTAGAGGAGGAGAAATTTATTTGGTTTCAGAGCATTCAGTCCTCCAAAGGCTGGCTTCAGCTCACAAATGGCATGATAGAAGGGCCTGGCAGAGGAAAGTTGCTCAACTTGTGGCAGGCGGGAAGCAGACACAGCCAGCAAAGCCTGAGATATATACCCTCCAAAGGCACATGTCTAGTGATCTATCTCCTCTAACTGGCCACAACTCTTTAACAGCACATTCAACTCTATACTCATCAATGGATCAATCCACTGATGAATCCAGTGTAGCATCTCCATGATCCAAACACCTTCTGAAAGCCCCAACTCTGAACACGTGAGTTTTCCAGCATAAAACATCACAGAGTAAACATTCCTATTCCAGAAGGGAGGAATATAAAGGAATAGGAGCAAAGCAAGACTGAAAACTGGTAGACCGGACATTAAATCCTGTAGCTCCATGTCCAGCACCTGGGTCTATGGGGTGGTAAAATGCAAGCTCCAATAGGCAGAGGACTTTACACTGGCCTTGTTATTACAGCCCACATGGTCTCTTTTGGGTTGGCTCCACCTGCTGCCTGTGGCTTTCTTCAGCACAATTTTCACAGTCCTAGCACCACCAGCTTCTTGATGTCTCCACTGCAAATTTAGTTTCACTTCCATAGCTTCATGCATTGCCTTTCAGGGGCTCTTGACAGGTACTGTGACTGTCATACCACATTGCCTGGCTTCCCAGGCTTTCTTTTGAAACCTGGTTTGAATCCCCTATAATTCTATTCATTCTTGCATTCTGCTATGCTATAAAGCCAGAGTCACAGAGACAGTATCAAGATCTGCTGCAACCTTCAGCAGTAGCAGTACTCCACTGTGCTTGCTATGGCAGTGTCTGAAGGCCTGCACAGCTGAATCTAGCCTTATATTTCCCTAGGTGGCCCTGAGTGAGTTTGGCACCTTGAGGGTCCCTTTTTTGAAAGGTTTTTAAAAATGTTTACCCTTTTACATCCTTGAGATTCTGATGGCTGAGGTTTGATCAGTTCCTGAGGTTACCTCAAGTCATCTTTCCTATTGTCCTTGACTTCTTTACAGTGGCACTAATCCTTCAGCAATATCACTTTCCTTGGGGCCCCAATTTTCCATATGATTCCTTCAGCCTCACACAAAGTCTTTAGTCATGGACAAAATGTAGGTAGGTTTTTTCTACAGTACTACAGCATGTCCTCTATTCCAATCCTCAGTACAGTCCTTTCATCTGAGACTCCCTGTGCCTGACATTTACTGCTCATATTCTTATCAGTATTCAGGTTTTCTTGGTTCTGAACAGAACTATACATCAAGTCCTGTTTACAACACTCTAGGAGCTTCTGTCTCTATCACACATCTCCAAATCTTTCCAAACTCCTGCTGAAAACACGTTCTAAGGCTTCTGAACCACACGATCAGGTAGAATGACAGCAATGACCTTACTTCTTTTCCACCAGTTTTCTGTATTAGTAGCTATCCCATTGCTGGGAAGAAACGCGTGACATATGCAACTTAAAGAAGAGATTTATTGGCTCATGGTTTCGGAGGATTCAGTCCATTTCCAGCTGATTCCAAGGCAGAAATGTCATGGTAGAAAGACCTGGTGGAGAAAAGCTGCCCAACCCTTGGCAGCCAGGAAACAGGAGAAAAAGTGAAAGCCAGAAATAGTGTGTGCATGTCTGTCTGTGTGTGTGTGTGTGTGTGTGTGTGTGTGTGTGAGAGAGAGAGAGAGAGAGAGAGAGAGAGAGAGAGAGAGAGAGAGTCCAAAAGTACACTCTAGAGACCCGCCTTCAACTTCAATCATGCCCCACTTCTTAACAACACAGTGAGCTGTAAACTCATCAATGGATAAATCCACTGATGAGTATAGTGTCCTCATTTAAAAATAACCTTCCAAAATCCCCACCTCTGAACACAGAGACTTCTGACAGACATTTTAGATCTGTGCTATAATACACAGACACCAAAAAACCCCACATACACACTCATGCAAGCATACAGGCAACATGTGTCATTAGCTTGAAGGAAGATCTTAAGGAAAGTGTGCTGACTATTGTAGCTACTTAGCATAACTAATTCAGTAATTTGCAAGAGCTTCTCATAGGTAATAATCCTTGATGAAAAATAGAATTGAAAAAATAGTTCCAGTAAGGACAGTTTTATACCCTTTGGATTCTCCCACTGGCATAACTTTCCTTCAAACATTAACATAGAGGAAATGTTACCAAAACTTTTCTGCTCAGCCCAAGACAAAATAATAATGTTGTGCATTTGGCACCTGCTTGTAGCGGAAGATGCTACTGGCTCTGTTTAAAGAGACTTCTGTGAACAACAAGAACTTGGCCTGCCTCTGTCTTTCAACACCACCAGTAGTATTAAGGATAAAAACATCAGCATCATTCATTAGGTACAAGGTGATATTTTCTGTTGTTCCTGCTGAACCAGACATTGGGGTGGCTGTGTGTTTTTCTCATTGATTGCTTATGGAGAAATTTTCTTTGGAAACTTTAGCATATGAAAAGCGACCCTTTGTTGGCAAAGAGAAAAGAAGTTGGAAATCTGACTTTTGAGGTATGTATGTCTTACAGTAAGTTACTTTCTCAGAGTATTTTTATAAGGGTGAACCATTCTCTTACTTTTCAAATAATGAATGATTTTTCCTTTAAATCTCTTTTTCTTAATTCAATTTAAAGTAAATAAGTATAGATTTACTACTCTAACTAATAATATATAAAAATCCTTTTCAAATAATGAATGATTTTTCCTTTAAATCTCTTTTTCTTAATTCAATTTAAAGTAAATAAGTATAGATTTAGTACTCTAACTAATAATATATAAAAATCATGTTCAACCCCTCAATATTATTCAAGCAATATACAGAAGAAAAAGTTGGTAGGAAGAATTCTTGATCCTTGTACTATAATTGAGAATGAAAAGAAGTCATACACTAAGACATGCTAGCTTTGTAAATGGTTTTTATAGCTGTCCTTAATGGTAAAAGGAAACATAAAAAGTAGGACATCTTCTACTAAAATTTTATAATACATAAACAAGTGTTATGAAAATATATATTTGATCTTTTTTATTTACCCTAATTTACAGGGCCCTCTTCTTGAGACATTCCAATTTTTATGAAGAGTACAAGTAAGATTTTAAGTAAAAGAAGATTTATGGGAAAGACATAGGTAAGAAATATTTGCAAGGAAAATAGGTTAAAGTGATTCTGATTCTGGTTTCAGAATAAAAGTACAAATATAATTTTAGCTTTCTTTTAAAGAGAAACCTCAAATTAGTAATGAGCTCTACAGGTACTTATAAGGACTAAAATTTGAAAAAATGTGATATGGACTGGTTAAAAGGATCAGTGCCCACAACTGTAGAAATAATCCAATATAAAAGAAATATAGTACTGAGAATACAAAAATTTTTCCAGGATATTTCATAGATTTACTGTAAAGAATATGTATGGCATCAAAGACTTCTATTGCAAATCAGAAAGAAGAAAATTATAGGAAGTACATATACCTATCAAGAATTTTGGAAAGTTTCTTTTACAGGTCAAAATACAAAAGTTATGGGATTGTTTGTTGTGGTTTATATCTCACTGCCCTCCTGAGAGCCTCGTGGGATCATAGATGCGGGCTTTGAAAGCCTCATCGTGGGAATGTTATATTCACTGTGGATTAGTACTAATCCACTGTTGAGTTTATCGCTAAATGTGATGATGGGAGATGAAGCCTGGTCAGAGGAGACCACTGAGTCATGGTCTGGAAGGGTCTGTCTCCCTGCCTCCTCCATTGATGTTCTCTCCGCTTCCCACTTCCATGGTCTGCACTGTTTCTCTTCTGTTGTGCCTCTTCACCGTACTGCTTTGTCTTGGAGATATCAAACTACGGATTGAAATCTCTACACATTGTGAGCCAAAGTAAACCCTTCCTCCTTTAATTTGTAGGCATTGGGTATTGTGTCTAAGTAATGAGAAAAAAGCTATGACATTGCTGCTGTCATCCACAGTGAGAATAAGCTAGATAAGCTACAAAATTATAGCTTTTTTAAAAACTCAAAATGCCAATGATGCAAATAAATCTAAATAAAACAAATTCCAGAAAGTGACATGTCTTTCTTAGGAGAAAAGAGATCCATAACTGTTTTCATCCCTAGTGGAGCTGATAGAGAGAATAACATAATTAGTGTAAGTCACTACGTACTAGAAAGAGGACTGCTAGAGTTCTTGTGAATTTTAATGGACATTAAAGTGAGGGCTGGCATTACCGATCAAGTTACAAGAAACTCCAAGGAATGGTTTCTACCCCCGTCTGCCAAGGTTTCCCATGGTCCTTTACTAAATACTGAAAGTCATATATTGAAGGTTGGGGATGAGACAGAAGTGGAAGTTTAAATATGGTCACAAATGACATCATTCTTTTGAGATATGGTATCCTATAGTTCTTTCTCTCAAAGGTAGATGAATTCTGTGATTTATTTGATCAGTAGTATAAAGTAGATGCAATCTAGGGACACTTTCTAAGTTCAGGGCTTAGGAGATGAGGAATTTTTACTTCTCATCTTTTGAAACTATGGTTCCTGGAAACCAGAAACCAAGCTTTGAAGAAGCACAAGCAGCCCTGTAAAGTGCTTCACATGGAGAGAAATCAAGGTTCTCAAGCCAAACCCTTGGCCGATGCAGAGCGGACAACCAGAAGTAAATTGTCAGCAGTTTCAGCATGTTTTCTTGGAACTGCGCCACCTGACTCCAGGGCACCGACCCCAGCTGAAGCTGCATGGAACTGAAACACTGCCCGATGGACTCTGCCCCAATTCATGACCCATAATATTTCTTCCACAATGGTGGCAATCGTGCCCAGCACATTTATTTAAGGGAGGTTTATTTTCCTGTTACTTTGCAGTGCTATCTTTGCTAGAAGTCAAATGCCCACACATGTGTGAGTCTTTCTGGGCTCTCCAATCTCTTCAATTTGTCTGTCTTTATACAACACCAAGCCATAGTTTGGATATTAAGTGTCCCTCAGAAGCTCATGTGTTCAAGGTTTGGTCTCCAGCCAGTGGTGCTTTTTAGAGGTGATGGAAATTTCAGAAAGGATACCTAGTTAGAGGAACTATACCACTGGGGACATGTCCTTGAAGGATACAGTGGGATCCTGGTCCCTTCCTCTCTCTCTGCCCCTCTGTCTGCTCCCCAGCCATCCTGAGGTAAGCAGCTTTTATTTCACCACACACTCCCCACCATAATGTTCTGCCTCCCACAGGGCCTAAAATGAGGCCAAATGACCATAGACTTTCCTCCTTTTAAGTTAGTTATTTCAAGTATTTTCTCACAGCAATGTAAAGCTGGCACACACATCAACTGTCTTTATAATAAATGCTTATATCTGGTCGTAAAGGTCTTATGAGTTTGCTCTTCTTCCAGATTGTCTTGGAAATTCATGTTTTTTAATATCATATAATTATTATAGAGTCCGTTTGTCTGGATAGAGGGCTCTCATATTTTTGCTATATTGTTTTCTATTTATTACTTTTTGATGCTATTACAAATGGCATTTAAAAATTTAAATGCTACTTTATGGGACTGGTAGTGTTAATATAAGTGATTTTGTACATCAATTAATCTGGTTATTTATTTTTCTGTACATTATTCAAAATATCTACAATTATGGCATCTAAAAAACATTATAGTTTTGTTTCTTTCCAATGTTTATTCATTTAATTTCCTTTTATATTATTTCACTAAGTGGAATCAATAACACACTGTTGAATAACAGTAGTAATAATAGATTTGCTTCTTATCATAGTAAGAAACATTTAAAGCTTCATGATTATACATAATGTTTAGTACAGGTTTTTATAAATACAATAAAACCTTCGAGTGAAAGCAACTCATTTCTTAAGTGTTCCACATGGTGAGCAAACATTTTAAACAAAATTTAACTTGATAAATATGAATGATGCCTTATAATACAAGGTAGTACAGGAAGCCAAACACCACATGATCAAAACTGAGCCAATGGTTCCTCTCTACCCTCCACTCTCCTTGTGTGTGGAATTGTGAGTCATAGTCTGCCAGGTTGTGGAGGAATTTCATCTGCAGAGGAGGAGGGGGAAGAGGAGGAGAAAAGAGGTGAATGTATCCCTCACTTCAAATGAGATTAGGGAGATTTGTAAAATATGGAAAACAGTGCAAAATCTTGTAGGAAATCACCACCCAGAGAAAGCTGTAGTAGTATGAACAATGAATCTGTTTTTATTGGTTTTTTATTCTCTTTAAAATAAAAAATGAATTTTCTTTTTGAAAAAGTTTTAGTTATAATTTTTAATTTCTTTATAGGTTGATTTCAGTGATGTGCTATAAATGTTTAATAAGCAGAATATAATGTATGCACAGTATTTGTAGATGAGTTTATTAGCAGTTTCATTGATATAAAGGGTCTATAAAGCACAATTTATGAATAATAATAAAATAGACTACAACATTTTTTATTGTGAATCTCATTTAATATTTTATTTTGTTGAATTCTTTTTTTGATTGTTGCCACTTTTATCGATAACAGACCTTTGGCATCACAGCAATCTTATTTGACAATGGCCTTGTCCTAATGTGTGTATATTTTCCAAAAACACAAATGGTCATCAAATGCCATACATTATCTACTGTTGAATAATTCTAACTTTTCCACAAATGATATTCATTAAACTGAATCTTTCTTCAGCCTTAGTACTAGGAGGAACTTGAACTCTTCTTCATGATATGAACAACTTCGCTGAACTGGGTAATAGTATTCAAATGTCTAAAGGTTATTTTCCAGTATTTTGGTGCTATTCTTAATATAATGGATAGAGACTCATTGTACTTTTGAGGTTATTCTGAATTATTAACATTTGATCTATCTTTTAAAAAGTCTAGACAACACTAAAGCAATAAATCCAGACTAAATTTGAAGCACGTGTGAATTTCCATGGTGTAAATATTTCCATTATGGCCAACAAGCACCAGCAAGATGTGGATAAATGCAGAGTTTGTAAGAGATGTAAGAAAAATGGTTAGCACTGCACCTTAAAACATTGAAAATTATCTCCTGTGAACCAGTAAAAAACCTGCTAACACATAGCACTAGATTATTATAAAGTCTCATTTTTAATTGCTGATGTTGGTAAGTAATATGTCCATTTTTCATTTTTTAAAATAATTTTACCCAGGGTTTGTCAATTTTAGAAGGTACCCATAAAAATAAATATCTTAACTTTATTGATATATATATATATATATCATTAATTCCTGTACTTATCTTTATTTCCTTCCTTTCTTCTGCATTTACTTTGCTTTTAATTTTTATTCTTTAAGTTTTGGGGATGTATGATTAAATCAGCAATGTTAAACATTTTTCTTTTATAACAATTACATTGAAATTACTTTCTAATCACTCTCTATGCAAGGTGTTTTACATGTTATAATTAATTTAATGTTTTAAAATCTTATTTGAGGCATACTTTATATATATTACATATATTTCACAAGCATACTTTGATACATTTTGACATTTGTATATGTCTGTGAAACAATCCTAGTCATTTGGAAGTTTTTATAGAACACTAGTCATAGCTAACTTTCTAGGAATGAAATAGCCAGGTCATACATCAGGTGTATACTTAATTTTTCAACAAACCAGTAAACTGTTTACCAACACCATTTTGTCATTTTATGATGTAACAAGTTTATATAAGTCCTACCTGCTACATATTCTTCTCAAAATGTTTTATGTCAGTCTTTAAATTTAGAAAATTTAATAAGTACATAGTAGTATCTCTTTATAGATTTTATTTTTCCAATATTTTGTCACTTTTTATTGTTGAATAACATTTCTTCATAAAGGTATGCCACTATTCATTTAACCATTCACACAATGAAGGATATTTGGTTTATTCCAATCTGGAGTAATTATGCATAATTTATTATCATTGCTATAAAAATTCTCATGACTTCTTTGAGCATACATTTGTAATTCTCTTGGATAAACAGCTAGAAAGGCAATTAATTGGTCTTATTGTAATTATTTGTTTAAATTTATAATTACTAAACTGTATTTAGAGAAGTTGTAACATTTTTCAGTCCTGAATTCCAGATATTCCTCCATCCTTTTAATTTAAATTTGTATATATACACATATATTTGTGTCTTTTAAAAATATATCCAATCAGATAATCTCTGCCTTTTAATGATGGTGCTTAAGCCACTTACATTTAATGTAGTTATTTATAAAATTAGGTTTAACTTACCAGCTTTCTATTAGTTTTCTGCATTTTTAGATTAATTGAATAGTTCTTATGATTCTTTTTTTCCCAATTATTGGTTTAGTAGCTACAACTCTTGATTTTGTTTTATTCTAACCATTGCTTTAGGCTTTATACTGTACATTTTTAACTTGTCACATTTACATTATACAATTTCATGTATAACATAGAAATTTTATAACAGCATTTTTATGTTCCTCTCAGTGCTTAAGAGCCTCACCTCTCTCTTTTATGCTAGCAAGCCAGATTTATAGCTGTGCCACTGGATGGCCTGCAGTCTAAGGGCAGTGAAGAATGTTCAGTGGCTACTTTGGTAGAGTTTAATCTGTAGTTAAATTTTGACTATGTTTAATGTTGTAACTCATACTTTCCGCAATGTTGCTTTGACATCTGCTTAAGTTAGACAGTGCAGCCCTGATTTGACTGGTATTAAGGTGTCTCCCTCCTGAACTTATTATAGTTCTGAGAAAATATGGAAAGGATTCTAGAAAATAAATGACCAAGGGACAATTTGATGACATAAATTTAGAATTTAAATTATACTATTTTGTAAATAATAAAGTAAGTTTGTTCCCTTTTCTTACTCTAAGGGTAAGAACTCTTCATTATGTATTTGTCTTGGTTACTTTTTTCTCGCTGCTGGGACAAAATACCTGATGCCCAAATTGAAGGAAGGAAAAGTTTATTTTGCTTACAGTTTGTGGAAGTTTCAGTCCGTACCTGGCAGATTATAAGGCAGAGTGGCACGTGGCAAGAGCTGCAGCTCAGGGCGGCAGAACAGAGCTAAGCAGCAACCACACACCAGGGTGGAATCGGGGAGGAATCGCCTCAAGCACCCTTTTCCTCTCCCTCACATATGCAAACTATCCACCCCAGGGCGGGTGTAGCCCTCACACTCACAATCATTCAACTCTAATAGCCTGCCCATGGTCCCATGAGGCTTTGGAGGGGACACACAGACATAAACCATAACAGTAATATTGTGGAGTTTATTGCATATACTTAAATAAGATATTTGTATACATGTATAATTTTAATTATTTATTGAATAGTATTTAAAAATTAAGACTTTCAGCACTATTGCCATTAATGATGGCAGTTTGATTCAATAAATAGTTATTGAATGGATATTCTAACCCAACCATTACTGTATTTATGGATACACTAAAATTTTTTGTCTCTCTTAATTATTTCAAAACAGCAGGCTCTTCCATGTTATTTGTTTTTCATGGGCTAGTTTCACATTGGATAAATATTGAAAACTTTAAACATTATTTCTTCTGGTAAATACATACAGAGTTCTTGAATTCCAACAAATTTTAACAACATGTAAATACACATTAGGAGTCCATAAACATATACATAATAAAATGTGAAAACTTTTTCTTTGGGATTTTTTACCCAAATACAATAATGGTCCATTGTACTTGAATTTGAAATGGGCTGAAAATTATTAATTCCATTATATGTATAATTGTTCAGTCATAATACATTGAGTGGGGTTTTTTTTGGAGTACTTTCAAAGTGAAACTCAAAGCATTTCTTTTGCTTACCAAAATTATTCCTGCTAATTATTAAATATAATACTAACTTTTCTCTTTATACAATAACTTCTGAGAAATGCCCATTTCTGAAAGGGAAATATTGTGAGACAAAATAAGAATTTTGGGCAAATATGATGCCATGGAATAAAATTTCCATGTAAATATTTCCACGGGTACTGAAGAAAATAGTATGAGTCAGATTTTACACATGTTCCTTGGGATGTGGCTTAAATGGTTTGGGAATGCTAAGGATGCTCCAGAAGCTACTTCCCTTCTCCCAAATTAAACCTTACTCTGCTATGATTCCCAATGTTTTGGTGCAAATCCACTGTCAAAAGACATCTTGACTTCTAAAAGTCAAGAAAAGCAGTTTTAATTAAGTTGTTTTTAATCTTGCAAAAATTATTATTGATTTTTAAAAGTTATAGGACTTTGTCATTCTAGAACTACTTTTTAAAGATCACAGATTCCTTAGTCATTAGAGATTGTTTTAAAGGGTTATAGAGTTTGGTAAATAAACCCTCAAGTTTTGTACCTAGCTTTGTTTTAAAGGAAACAGACTTAACCAAAGAAATTAGACTGGCTGCCAGTGTATATGACATGCATGTCTAAAATAGATTGAAAACAAATGGGAGGACATAAAGCATATTCTCAGCAATCACAAACATCATAGCAGAGCAGAGAACAGCAAAATCATTTGTTATCTGCAGACATGCAGCTCTGTGCGGTAGGAAACTTGATCCTAGGGTTATTCAGAGTTTGAAGTTTGGCTCCTACAATAGGCTCCAGGTTAGCCAACCCACAATTATTCATCTAATGTGTCAAATTAGTGACTCATTTGCCCAGTGGCTTGATTGATCAGTGGTATTACTAAGACCAGTGCCATAAATGTGCTTAGTTCAAGGTACAGGTAAGTCAAGATCGAGTTTCTCTCCACAGCGTTTGAAACACTAGTGCACACTGCACTCAGCAAGCTGGTCTACAATGTCTTTTGGAGCTGAATTAATTTTTCCCAGCCATCAGAATGCATTTGCAAATGCAGCCAGCTGGCAGGCCAAAAGAAGAAGAAAACTTGGCCTCTTAATCCCAAAGTGATTAAAATCTAAGAGACAGAAAAAACTATTTCCCACATGGTTAGTAGGGACTTCTAGACAATCAACCATTGTGGTCAAATTTTATATACATTTAAAGAACTACAGATAAATTTTAAAAATCCCTTTAACTTCTCATGTTATGTTATAAAGTGTTAAAATAAAATATATTTATAATGTTTAAAATTACTTTGGTATTTTACAATACCTCAAAGTTACCATTGCAATGAATTGTGTGCTTGCTCAGAATTATTTTTCTGAGCAAGCACACACTGTGCAAGGTTCCTTTCTCAGTCTTATTGAAAAAGGTGCAAACTTCACAGAACTCTGTGCCTTGGGGAATTTCTGCTTCACCAGATCTTGCCTGAACCACCCTCAAGAAGCCTCTCTCTTTGCTGTTCCCCAATAGAACTTTCATCCTCTCATCTCATCCCTGTATTTTTATGACCTCTAACCTTCAAAGGAAGCTTTGATTGGGGAGGTCCCATTGTGTTCTCATCTCATCTGTGCTAGAAACTGCCTTAGTTCTTCCTCTCCTTGGTACCTAAAGCCTTCATCCAGTCTTTGTTCAACTCCTTGCTGGTCCCTGAGAAATGGGGATTATTAGTCTAGGAAATTTCATACATTATAGCTGCCCTTCCCATGCTTTAATACAAGAGGGATTTCCTGTGACTCCACGGACAAGCCAGGCTCAGCAACATAAGCAGGAGCTGGGGATCAAGGCTGATGCAGGTTGACCCAGATAGCCTGTCCCACTGCCAGGGCCTCACTCTTGAATGGACATGGAAATTTCAGTTTGCACTGAAAAACTGCTCATGATGCAAAATTATAGCAATCAGCATGTTTGATAAAAGGTATTTGCTTCCTATAGCAAACGTGGTACTGATACAGAGGTAACATTTCTTGTCACCAATTTTGCCAAGAGAAGGGCTCAGCTGGAAGTTTAGAGGAAATGCATGAAGAACACTTTGGGACATATTTTCTAATAAAAAAATAGCAATCATCTCCAAATGCTATATGAGGTACTTGAAGAAAAAAGGAATGGCTGAAATAGTGGAAAATATTATTTGGAATTCATTTCTTTAGAGGAACTGTTTGTTCTCCATTTCAGAATGGTTAAACTGCTTGTCACTTTAGTGCTATATTTCCCAAATTATTAGCAGCAGTTAACAGTTAATTGTACTGTCCTTTGGGGCTTCTATAATGCATAAAATATTTTCTTGTAAAAAGTTATGAAAAACACAAAGGTAGTAAGGTAGTATTTTAGCATAGTGATGAATTAGTGAAACTATTTTGCTGTGAAAATTTTGTTTATGTATCAAAACAGCATTCTGCCTATATATAGAGTTCAAATAAATAAGAAATAAATAGAATAAATTAAAAAATTAGATCTTTCTAGAAAATATCACAAAAAACAAGAACAAGTCACAATCACCAAACATGCCAAAGACTAAAAAAACTGTTTTAAAACTTCTTCCATAGAAGAATTTGATTTATTTCATTTATTTTATTAAAAATCAAATAAAGCAAAGTATAATTTCTTTCCTATCATAACAGCAAGCTCCTTTTAGAAAGATGCCTCTCTTCTTGCAGTGATGTGGGAAATAAGTACAGTACCAGAAATTCAGGGAGCTCTTTCTGGAAAGCAAGAATAAATTTGTTTGTCAAAAATCATTAAAATGTTTATAACTTTTGCTGTAGTTGATCTGTTTACGGTAATCTATGTGGAGAAGATAATCAGACCTGGTGTCAGATATTAGTACTAAAGTGCTTTTCTGCATGGTTTGTCATAGAAAAAAACCACTGGTCTAAAGAAAAATATATAAAAAGTGGTAATAGAGAAAAGGAAGTACTATTCAGTCATGTACACATTTAAGAACAGAGGCAGGAGAAAATTTTATAATCTAATAGCTGATTTTAAAAAAGATATAAGAGAATGCAGAATATACATGCATATGCAGTATATTCTTTAGGAAAGCATATTAAAACAATACCCTTGCATCTCATTTTTAGCATATGTCAGCTATCTTTAACAACACATGCTACTTATGGGTGAAATTTCATTTTAAATGAAACAATAGTATGTTTGTGTAATGTACTTTGCAAATTTTTCTATTTTTCCCAATGGTTTTGGAAAATCAGCACTCAATTATACTTTTCTGGGTCTGAAGTGAGGTTCATTATAGCTGCTACCTGTGGGAAATACTGGGGGAGAAAAGAACATACTTGGAAAAAAAGCACTGTAATATGCTGCTTAGTGGAATTTCATCGTGTCATTCCCCTACCGAGTTCTCCGGGGATAGGATGTTAGAGAGAATTGTTTTTCTTCTGGTAAAATGAGAATATGAAAACTTACTTTGCAAAGTAAGTCAGAACTTAAGCGAGGGAAATAGGTGAGATACAAAAGAAAAGACGCAAATCAGGAAGGAAGGCCAAGTGCAGAGGAAGACAGAGGCACGCTCAGTGCAGTCCCAAGCCAAGGAGTGCCTAGAGCCACCAGACCAAGAAAAGGCACAGAGGATTTTCCACTAGAGTGTTGGGAAGGAGCACAGCCTGGCCTGCACCTTCCTTTTAGAATTCTAGTCTCCAGAACTGTGAGAGAGTAAGGCACAACAGATACAAGAGATGTTCCTTTCTCTTGTCCCTGTTCCTGGTATCAACCTGTCAGGGTCTGGTGACTTTGCAGCCACTAGGGTAACAGGGAGAAATACGGTACTAATGCTTCTAGTCCAGATGTAAGAGTTATTATGGGGTCATGTCTAGAGCTCTTAAACAGAAAATCTACCTGAAAGATGAGTATTTTTTTCCTTACTGACCTTTAGGGGAATGTCCAGAATCATATCAGAGTTATTGTTGTCATATATCTTTAAGAAGAAATATCTGATTTTCTCTAAAGAGACCTTTACCCTTACTAGGAGTTGAAAAGTGATTATTTTCTTCCTTGATGAATAAACATATATGTTAAAATTTATATAAACATCTTGATTTGAGAGACAAAAGAATTGACTAAATATAAGGCCTGCAGAAATATGAGATGGGATAAGGAATTTTCTAATTAAATCCACAAACAGTGCAGGTTATGTGCTTATAGCCTTCTTTTCAGTGAGACAAACCTGGTCTGTTTATTTGGTTTATTTAAGCAATTAGTTGTAAAAGTCAGGTTGGGAATTTTTTAAGCCCATAGTAGTTATTCTTTATGGGCCCGAGCCCTGAACAAAAATATTTCTCTAAGGTTTTTATGTGAGCATTGCTTGCTCCAGGTGAGCTCTAGCAAACACTGCAGAAATGTATAAGTCTGGAATGGTAGGAAGTATAGAGAAGGGAAGGAAATGACCTCAGTCTGGCAGGAGGCACAATGTTACTTTCTTTAAATAAAAGGCATCCTCTGTGCTGGCTGACCCGATGCAGCCCAGTTGAGCATGTCATTGTATTCTGTTACTTAACCCTGCCAGCCATAGCAGGAGCTGACACTGGGCTGAGGTTACAAAGAGCCTATATGTCCCCATTTGGGCTTTCACATTCCTCCCAGGGTTTGAGGGGAGGCTGCTTTGTTATTTTTCTCAAGTCCTGTCACAAATGGTCTTTGACAGAAATGCCCAGAAGGTCTGAGCCAGAACTATAGGAGCTGGTTGGCGCCAGAAGTACCATGTGCCCATCCATGCAGGGGGGTGGGGGGTGGGAGCAGCTCTACCCATGGCACCCAGGGACTATCTCTGGGTCTAGCAGAGAACAGCCACTTGTCAGGGGACAAGCAACAGCCATGGCTACTGACATAGCAAGTGAGTTCATCAAGAAAGGCCTTCACAAGAAAACCAAAAGGGCAGCAACGAACAAAGCTTTATTGGAGCTGGCTGACGGACAGTCTCTAACCAGGAGCCAGAGGAGATGTCCACGCCAATCTGGGTCTCACCTTCAGTTTAAATACATTTTAGGTTTCTATAGTAACAATTACCTCATTTTTGGGAATCTTACAAGAATGTCACACAATTATCACAAAGTTTACTTCTCCCAGAAGGTCTGATAGCCAAATTCCAAATGACCATTGCAGTTTAACTTTTAGCCCACTTCCCAATTTATCATGTTTGTTCTGTTCCCATTTTATGTGACTCTGCTCTGAGTTGATAACTAACCACAGGGACTGGGGTGAACTACAGTTTAAGTGAACTTTAAGTGACTTCTCTTAATATAGAGTTAAAAACAGAAAAATTGAGTCTCTCTTGCCCTATTACTACAATGAAAGGCAAGTTCTGATAGGAAGCAATAGGCCAAGGCTTGGAAGAAGACTATACATCACAGGGCACAAAAGCCTTTTGCTAACCCAGGCTACAGGCTACAATGATTTGGTTTCCTCGGTGCTCTAGCCAGTCATGTCCTGGTTTTTATAAGGGGAGAGCTTTGTCCTAGGCCCTTCATGCATTTACTCTAAAATTCCAAATGCATCTTTTGTCTAGTGGGTACAATGATAAGTAATATCATCCTCATATTTGTACCGCACTTTATCTATGTGGCATATCTTTTCTATTAAGGATTCTAATGATGATAATTCTGTACCCTTGAATTATGCATATTACAACTAGCATGTTTCATTTTGGGAATCAAGTTCAGAGTCAAGTTACTGAATATAAACTTTTAATATATTCTATAATTTTTAAAGCTCTGACTTAGCATCGTTCTTTTTTAAAATGTAGCAAGTGTTACCTATATTTACTTCTTCAATACCATGTTTTAGTCCTAAAAGATGATTAATAGACCCCAAATTTATTCCAACTTCTGGTAATGGGATTCCAAGAGCAACTCTCTCACCAAGTCTCATCTCGGCCTCCACAGCTCCCAGTCTTCTGCCTGGTGCTGTTGTCACATGAAGAATGACTGGTAGCCAAATGCGCCCAGGATGCAGAACACTTCAGAGGTGCACAGGCAATGTTCTCTTTACTGAAAATGGGTATCACTTACATGAGTCTCTTCATGGGGTTGACAATCTCAAGATAGGAAAATATTTACTTTATAATTATTGAGGACTTCATGGCCTTAAGAGAGATATACAAGAAGGAGTTGTAATTAGAAAACTTTCTAATGAGAGTCTCTGTAAAACTGACAAGACAAAATGGTCTTTGACGATGAAGACAATTCATGGAGCTATGGGACAGAGGTCACTGAATGCTACTTGAGAGTCAGTAATGAGCCACTGACTTTCTCCAGCTCCGAAAACATTTTCTCCCAGTAATAACAAAGTGGAACATAACCATTCAAAAATCTTGTTAAAATATTCTATTAATTCTGGCAAGAGATTTGGAAATGGATAACACATATCCTTCCACATAATAGTGAGGAAATGAAAGCAGTACCAAGGTGGAAACAAACCAACTTTCATAAATGCCTTCTGCAACCCCAGAAGGGGTTAGAGCAGAAGTTTATGAGCTATACTTTATCTACAGAAAGGTGATATAAGGTGAAGGATGCAAAGATTACATCACTGCATCCGTATGAAGCCGCAGGATAAATTACAGAATGGAGTTGTTGAGTGCGCACCGAGTACTAGGGAGAGGTTTTTGAGTCAGAGATGAGAAGGAGAGGAGGGTTATAGAAAAAAAGAACACCGCATTCCTTAAGTAAAGATTCAAGATAGAAAAGTATGAGGGTGTTTTGGCTCAGAGCCCCCAACAGACATGGAGTGGAGCACAGGGGGTGAGATAAATGCTGGTGGGAGCGGATCATGGGAGTGTCAAAGAGGTAAGTCAGTTCTTTACTCAAGAAGCAAGAGGTGTGCCGTGTTTCACACCAACGCACCTGACCACCATGATTCTGCAGGATATAGACCTCATGCTCTGCATAAATAAAAAAGATAGCAAAGTATGTTTTCCCAAATTCCCAAAGTATAGTTGTTGAAAACTATACAAAGATTCTGTGTATGAGGTATATGACAAGCAGGGGTACTTCGCTCTTACCCTTTTCTGCTGTGGTTGCAGGAAAAAAGATTAAGATCAATGTTCTCATGGTTTTGTTTCCCACCACCGAAGTTACTCTGGATAATTTAAGACAAAATGGAGATCACATATTTATTTAACTATATCCATAAGACTTTTTATTTATTTCCCTACTTATTTTTTATTTGTTTTCTTGAGACAGGGTGTCTCTGTGAAGTTCGTGTTGGGCTTGAACTCACTCTGTAACCTGAGCTGGCTGTGAACTGCTGGCAATCTTGCTGCCTCAGCCTCCCAAATTCTGGGATTATAGGTGTGGAACACCACACTGGGCTTTATACTTTCTTTTTAGTGACAAACTACATTGACTTTATGTTTATAGTAATGAATATTTCCTTTGAAGGAAAGTTATTGAAGTAAAAAGTAAAGTTAAAGTAAAAAGTTGAGTCATTTTAGAAGAAAAATATTGAATAAATAATAGTATAAGAATGTGACCAAAACTATCAAAGTGGTTTACATGTGACTAAAATTTAGACAATACTGATTTAGATAAACAGGGCTGACTTTACCACCCCCTAAACATATTTAGCTTTATGATGCTGAGATGTGCAGTGATCTGCCTGACTTATCTGCTCAGACATTCACATCTAACAAGAGGCTAGCTCAGTGTGGGAGGGTTTGTTAGTAGTTGCTTAAGAAAATAATACAAATGAAACACATGTATTGATGTGCACTACTATATAGTTCAAATCATCATAAACTACGTTTTTCCTTCTCTCACTCCGATGATTGCATTTTGTAACACTAATAAAATTGTCACCTCTTTAAGGGGAGGGTAGCTGAATATTGTAGTGAGTAAAGCAGGAGGTTAGAATTGGGCTCTGGCATTAGATCCTGTTTCTGTCTTTTATCATCTGTGTGAACCCCAGCAAATCATCTGGTCAGGTGAGCCAGCTTGTGCAGCTACACAGGGCACAATGGTGCTGTCTTCATGGGGTTATTATCTGAGGACCGTAGGAGATCACATAAGTGCGGCTCAGACCTAGAGGCCGGCACATACCATGGCTACCTCTCCTTGTAGCTCCCACCTGGCTCTCCAACCTCTCCTACACTCCACTCCTTTCTCACGCCCATCATCCCTGCTCTTCTTCCACACCTCAAGCTCACCTCCCCATCTCCCGGGGGATGTTTGCACTTGGTCTCTTCGATCTGGAATCTCTCATCCAGACCTCCAAATGTTTACTTCCTCAATTCCAATAGGCTTCATCTTAAACAAGATTTCTCTTGGGAGGCCTCATCTCATGTCTTATTGAAAGCACCCTCCTTCCCCCTACTCCTCCTCTTTTTCACCTGTCCCACTTACGTTTCATAATTTGCTGATTACCAGTGAAGCTGCATCATGACTCTCATGGAAAACCACATCTCCCTTGCTTTCTCAGCGAATGCCTTCACGTCTGCAGATGAGAAGTGTTTGTCTATGTCCTCAGCACCTACGATAGTGTTTGATGCATAAGGATACTTGATATGTGGCTACTGAACCACACTACTGTTAGAGGAGGAATTTTGAAAAATCAATGCAAAGTTCATTGAGCGCTTGCTCAATACTAAGTGCACAGAGCCCATACCAAAAATAGTTTGCCCTAGGTGGGCAAAAGTAAAAACAGGAATTAGTGTTTGCTGTTTTTCTTCTCTGACTGGAAGTTAAATAGTGGATCATTTTAAATAAGAACTATAGGAGGAGTTTAAAGACATTGGACAGACAGGGCAGTCTGGGAGGACTTCAGAAGAAAGGGACGGCTCGGGAGGGTGGTGCCCAAACTGGCAGTTACTGCCTGAACACTGAGATCTTCATGACGGATCCCATCAACGCCACACGTGCTGTGTCTCTGTTGATGCCACGCACTCATGCATGACAGGACGGGATGTAAGCCTATTATGCACGTGTGTTCTGCTGAGCTCTTCCGAAGTGTAAGTGCATGTGTGTATGTGTGTGTGTGTGTGTGTGTGTGTGTGTGCACGCGCGCGCACGCATACGCATGTGTGTGTTTCTTTTCTTTGGCTCTGGAGTCAAATCGGTCTGCTCTTAGTACTTGGCAACCCAGCACGCTTCCTCCCACTAACGACAAGGCTGTCTGCAAAACAGAACAACATCTTTGAGATGGGCTGTTTATCTGGGCAGCACGCAGCCTCTCCAGCCCACAGCGGCCCCTGCTTCAGAGGCATTGCTGAACTGTGCTCACCTGATGAAAGCCGGGACTGTGTATGCTTGACTTGATTTACAGGCAGCGGCCAGTCATTAGGCACACTGGCCTGAGGAATCCAGTCTACCATGGGGACAAATGTTTTTGTAGCTCTGTGGTGCGCACAGTGCCGTGTGCAGCTTGGGGGCTGCAGTACAAAGGGGGCAGTGATAAGGGGCTCTGGAATCTCATGGTTGGCTCCAGGAGCGCTAACTGGCCAGGAGATTGATATCTAGGGTGCAAAGGCTAAAGAAATGAGGTTTAGCCCGGCTGTGCTCCCTGAGAGATTGGATTGCAGTTGGGGCTGAGACATGAGCGATCAGACCTCAGAGATCGGGGGCGAGTCTGCAGCTGGAAGGAGGGAGTAGGATAGATTGCTGCTGGGCATGCTGGCTCCCTAGCAAAATGATACCTCCAAAGGCAGCCCTGCACTCCAGATAGATCTATAACACGCCAGTAGGAAAGCATGGTATGTGTTCCTTGGGATATGGCATCGGAAACTGGGGGCACTGTCTTCTAATCCCAGGAAACAAATTACTGTAAAAACACTCCCAGCTTCAGACTCTTCCCCATAACAGAAGATTAAACAGTGAAGTATTTCAGGTAATCTGCAAAATAAGAGTTTTCTTTCAATTCCAATACTTTGTCATAAGATATTATTTCCAGTATCTCTCATTGTCCTTTATTGTTGTGTCGGCCTGATCCTTTGTCTCCCAGGCTCATCTTTGAAGAAAATACCTTCATATGCATGATTCTTGTAAAATTTCTTCACAAACAGGGTTGGGTCCTCATGTAAAAAGTCTAGTAGACTCCAAATTACATGTCACATATGAAAAAGAAAACAATTTTCCGATAGAATTTCATTGTTCTTTGCTAACTTTGAAGTCTCTTAAGAGCACTTTACAGAAAATTATCAAACCTTTCCACCTTTTTTGATAAGGTTACTTTTAAAAGTTGCCATTTATGAGGCATTTATATGTGCCAGGTACTGGGGTAATACTTTGTATGATGAATCCAATCATTGTTCAAATTTATACAACTTGTTCAAGAGTCATTATTAATGATCTTTCTTCCAAAAGTATACAAGTTGGCATGATAAATTTTATGCTCATCCAAAATGTAATGAATCTATAGATTAGGGTATTTGTGTTATTAGCTAGGTGCTAAATCAATAAGAAATAGCAAAGCCTGCTATGGTCCTATTTATGAAAATGAATATTAAAATAAAAGAAGCAAAGCCCAGATAAATAAAGGCCCACTCCTCACTATGTTTGTTATTTAGGTTGTAAATGTTATTTTGGAAATAGGTTGAAACTGGAACAGAAGAGGTTATAGGCTTTAGAATCAAGACTCATGCGAATTATATATGCAGGAAGGCAGAGTCTTTGGGGAGAGTGGCATGGTATATGTGGGGGTAATGACCAACTGAAGACCTAGTTCTCAGCTTTCACTGTCATGGTTTTGTCCCATGATCCAAGGGGAATCACTTGTTCCAGAACATTCTTTATTTGTAAAACATAGGCATCAAATTAGAGATTGATTAGGAAACTTCACTGATAAATATAAAGCCTTAAACTCGTGAAAAAATTGTACATCTCAGAAAAGTTGTGATATTACCAAAGTCACAAGTGTACTAAGTGGTAAAGGGAAGAAAGAGTGCTTATGTCTCCCCATTCCTGAGTTACTACTTGTCCCGTCACACTCCACATTCCTATAATGGCTAAGAAAATCCAGGTCCTTAATGGAACTCAGAGTGAAATCAAGGAATAGCCACAAACCACTATTTAAACAAAGACAGAAAATCAAACATTTACAGAGGGCAAAATTAACATTCTTGGATCAAGTTCTCTAGCAAGCAAAACAGCATATGACCAGAAATGCTTTGATGTAGCAATTTACGGGATGATGGTGCATGGGTAATAGGAGGTACATTGCCTCTCAGAGAACAGGACTCTCCTTTAGGTTGCCCTGACTTCAACTAGCACAGAAATACAAGAAGGAAGACTTCTGAAAAAAGACCGCTAGTTGTAGCAGAAAGAAGCCATTAACTTTTAAGAATGCTGTGTAAATAGAACGATGGTATGGAAACCAGACTCTGAGATAGGAGTTTTGAGTCCAAATGCCCGCAAAAGTAGGAAATTATGCAAACAAATGAAAGAGGTTGGGGATAAGACATAGCGCAGTGTTAGAATTACGGCAAACTGGAAAAAAGGCGCCACATCAGCTTCAGACAAATGCAACCACTGGTGAAGGAATGACCAATGTGGTTTGTTCATACAATTTAAGACGAGTCAGCAACTAGGATTCTTATATGAATTCCCTCAATTTTTTAATACTAATCATGGATTAAACCTCGGTCCACATTCTACAAAAAGTGAGTGCCTGGGCATCCGTTGTAATCTTAATCCATGAAGGCAGTTAAGAAGGAGGGGCAGAGAGCATGAACTGGAGACGCAGGTGTGGAGTTGGGGTGGGAAGGAGTAAGAATGGAAAGCTACAGGAAGGGTAGTGGCGCCAAAACCCAGTGTGGTTTCCCATCTTCTGTGCCCACTGTGATGATGAGAAGCAAACTCATTTATTTTTAACTAATCAGCTTCCCAATTTTAAAAAAACTGGCCAATGAACAAGACCAGTCAGAAAAGCCAAGAAACGGCAGTAAGTAGGGCAGTGGGTTGGCAAAATGCCACTCTCTTGACTTGGGCGAAGAGAAAAGACCGAAGTCCAAATGCTTGTATTTGTATGTCCACATCTGTATGTTCACATTGGTATGAACATAGAGATACTGTTTGAAGTGGAGCCAAGTAGTATCTATAATTACATTTTCCCTTTCACTTATTTTCCCTACCCCCATTTTAATAGCTGTTTATCCACCTCTTCCTACTTTATGCCCAAACTTCCGCCAGAACTCTGAACTTTGTCTGAAAGGGCCATTCTTTAGGCCTGCCACGCAGTTGTGAACCTAGAAGTTCACCATCAGGCTGGGAGAGTCCTTTGCTGCCCCTGCCTTAAACCTTCTCCATTTATGCATACAAATGATATGTACAATGTACAGAAGGGAAAAGTAAGTTTTCAACCTGTCAATTGTTTTAATGAAAAAGGTATAAATTGCAAATACAGTAAGAAAGAAAAATTCTAAATGATAGACAAATGTTTTCTTCTTGAACTATTTGATATTATTTTTGTATTTTAAATATATACTGTAGAACTATATTTTACGTAACATAAATATTAATTATATTCTTAATTTGCAAAAAAAAGTAGTCAGAAACTGTGAGCCTATATAAATAAGGAAGAATAAGACAGTTTTAAATTGCTTATAACAGGCAGACTAAATGAAATCATTGGAAATGGCTACACATTTTGAAATGACCACAAGTTCTTTCTGAATAATTCTGTTGATATCTGGTGTTTACACTGGCTTTTAAATGCTGGCTTCCATTCTTTCAAAATGATGAGGACAAATAGATTGAGAAATATTATATCCAGAGATAATTTTATTAATCATGATATTTGCTTATCTAGGTTAAATGAAGTAGTCTTTTGCCTTAAAGTAGTGTTTTCAAAATTAAACAAAAATTTAAAAAATATTTTGTTGTTTTCTAGAAAGTTTTGCACAATATGGAGTCCCTGACTCAGAAATATATACTGTGTAGCTAAGGTACCAGTGTGGTGCTTAAATTCTTTGGTACCAGTTAATCGGAGATAATTTTCCACGCTGTTGGTAAAGTTTCTGTTCTTCAGAAAGAACATACTTGGAGACACTCACAGAAGATGTAGAAATAAATACTACCTAAGTACACATTTTTCTAGGACACTTTTGTTTTTTGTGTATTTTGTTATTTGTGATGATGGCTTGATTCAAATACTATCTGAATGTTGAGGTTTCTTTCTTGGTATTGGGTTCCAGCTTACTTTGGGTATCTCTCAAAATATGCAGAAGAGTCTACCTTGTTTCTCTTTAGTGGCAGAAAACAAAGAAACAAAAATAAAAAGATTTCTTTATAAATGTCCAGGTGAATTTTTCCAAGCCTGTTCTGAGTGGAATTCCAGAGAATATCATATTTTTAGCTGTTATTTTTAAATAATAATATTTCTCTGGAAGGAGCTGAGCAATACTTTCCAATGCAAACAGCTAGAGACAAAAATAAAACAAAATAAAAAGACACATTCTGTAAGTAGAGGGCAACTGTCTGTTACTTGCAACTGATCAGATGGGTGATCAGTTGAATCCTGCTCTTTCCCTACAGAAAGAAATTCACCACTATAACAGCCTCATCCCCTAACTTCTCCAAATTTCTGAGAATTTCAAGGAAATACACACATGTTGTATTTTAATATGCTTGTGGCTTTAGTCTACATTGGAGTACTTTCCTGTTCAGTGAATAGTACCCACCTCCTTCAAATTCAAAAAGCTCTTGAGGGGCTAGAGATATAGTTCAGTGGCATAAGTGCCTGCCTGGCCAGTGCAAGGTCCTGAGTTCGATTCCCGGCACCAAAAAAAAAAAGATCTTGAGAGTCAAGGTTAAGTGTGATCCTCATGATGTGCTACATACAATTTCTATAAGATGTCTTTCAAAATTAAAACACATGGGGCTGGGGATTTAGCTCAGTGGCACAGCACCTGCCTGGCAAGTGCAACGTTGTGAGTTCGATTCCTGGTACCAGGAAAAAAAAAATTAAAACACATAAAAAATGAATAATTGGTTTAAATATTATATCTATATTCCCTTTTCTAATAATACTCAGAAGTGCATCTAGTAAGTAAAGCAATAGTAAATATATTTTAACAGTATTATATAATCACTGTTATGTAAAAATGTTATAGCTTGAGATTTAAAGAAACACTTTTCAAAGAAGATGATGCATTGAAAGTGTACTGTTGTATGCTCCTCTTTTGGACTCTCTTTTATTTTCCTTCCATGGAATGTAAGTTGTGTCTCTAAATCTTGGGTAGGTCTTTGACCTCTTGCTCTTAACGTCTCTCCACACAGAGAGCATTTCATTGGGGGATGGGGAAAGCATAATAATCATATGATCGATTAGTTCTTTTCTGAAGGGGGTATCTATATCTAGTCAAATCTGATTTGCTAAGTAATATATCTTCTTTTGATGATAAGATCTTTTATCATTCTATTTCATATTTATTAATGAGATCTTTATTACATGAATATACATCACATATGCACATATATTAACCCATATGTTATATAATATGTAACTACACATTATATGGGCATATAATCCATATATATGGTGTATGTGCACAGGGAAGCAAATAACATATCCATCATTTCCTATAATTACCTTTAGCTTTTTTGCAGTAGGAGAATAAAATCTACTCGTTTAGTAAGTTTCCAGTACACAAGATTATTAACTATGGTCCTCATTTTATCTCTGGTCTTATTCATCTTATACAACCACAACTTTGTGCCCTTTGATCATTTACCCTGCCTTGCTCTTACCCTCCTACCACTGTTATACTCTCTGGGTGCACATGAATCAGGTCTTTCCAGTGGGATCTTATATCTCCTCTTGATTTCAAAGGCTTTTATTTCACGTAGGTAATGTGTCAGGCATACAAAATTGTTGGTGGCTGTCTGGTATATTTACATGGGGGCTGCAAATGCAATTTCTCAGGTATCAAACTCTCAAGAAAGCACAAATACTCTCTGGGTTCATGTATCTGTGCTGTGTGTCAAAGGATGCCAATTTCAGTTGGTCCAATTTCAGCCCACTGAACTGAAATAGCATTATAAAAGATGTCCAAGAAGTATCCCCTGAAGTTTCATCGGACAGACACATCTGTCTGTCTCTTGTGCCAGATCTTTGTGCTTCATGGTGATGTGTAGGCTTTCGCAGTGGTTGGAGAGTGTTATGAATGGCAGTTGGAGAAAGTATTAATTTTTATCTACACACTTATCTCAGAGACATGACTGGATAGCCCAGAAGTATCATGACTTCCTCACTACCTTGTGTCGTCTTTGCATAGCCCTATAAATCACCCAGAATCCATGTAAATCCACAGGAAGGGAGGGAGTGTGGGTACTTGTTGTACTAATAAATAATATAGTTTAGGTCACATTCTTTCTCTTATTTCTATCTAGCAGGAAGTTCTGTAACATGTCAGGGGCAAGCTTAGTATACAATTGAACAATTTGGGGAAATATAAGACTAGGGGTGGGTACAAATGAGAATTCTATATCCTGGGGATACAGCCACAGCAACTACCTTGTGCAAAAATATGCAGTCTTTAATCCCTTCCCCTTGCCTTATTCTACCTCACTCTTCTGATTCCCTCCCCACGAGTTGTCCAGCTGCCCTTGGCCAACACGAGCCTCCCTAATCACCAGGTCATACTAAAAGCAACACCTTTTAATTTTTAAAGGCAGTATCTTTTAATTTGTGCATCCATGGCTCCTTGCTTCAATCAAACTTTACACATTTCATTTTAACTTCCTTTAGAGTCTTCTTCAAAGACAAACAATGGAGAATAAAGCTGTGACTTTGGACTCATTTGCACAACTTTCTAACCTACTAAGCAAAAAGACCATATTTTAGTCCAATACAAACACTGTATCCTTACATGCTCCAGCCCCCACTGCAGCAGAGAAAATTGTACTGGTGTGTTTAAATTCTGAAAGCGAAGGAAGGAAACCTTAAGCCAAGTCAATTGAAAATAAATATTATGTTTCTCTAAGGCTACACCAGTGTGAAAAAAGTCTCGTTTCAAGAAACAAACTTAGACGTTAGCTCTGAATGTGCCAAAAGTCAGCAACAGCGGCTCTTACTCCACACCTCCCTGGAAGGAATGCAGCAGATGCCTTTTCTCAGACCGTATACTCACCATTATTTAGGGCCTCTTCTAACATTCCGGCATACTACAGTTCAACGACATTTAGTTCTCCAAATCAAAAATACGTAGTGAGGGTTGTTTTAAAAATCTTTTTGGCAACACTATTTGCCTAAATAAAAGGACTAGAAATCTTAGGGAGTATTTTTTTTGAGACAGAGTCTCCCTCTCTAGTTCAATTTGGCCTTGAACTTATTATGTAGCCCAGGCTGGCCTCGAACTTGTGGTAACCCTCTTGCCTCAGTCTCCTAAATGCTGGGATTATAAGTGTGCACCACCACACCTGCATAGAAATCTTGATAGGATAATTACAGTGATTTCTGATACTTTCAGAGAAACATATTGAAATTACTTTTAAAATATTTTTATTAGTACACATTTTCAGTACATGCAGTTTACAATCATCTTGAGGAGTGTGTTCATGTACACAATACAGCTTGATTCTTTCTTTTTTAATTTAAAAATGCCAAAATGCTGATCATAGTCTCTGGAGCCAAAGTTACACAATGTCAAAATACCATATGCAAATACGTGTTGCCTTTCCTGGGGGAACGAGGAAGTATACAGAAAGAATCTGAATCAAAAGACAAAAGTCACCTTAAAGTCCACATGGTTCTTGGTTTTTTTAAACATCTGGGAGGATAAAATCAGGAAATTGCACATGGGCTGACTGGCAACTAAATAGGTTGCATGCATAGAATATCATTTCTGTCTTTATTTAGTGAGTCTTCTTTCCTCATTACTGTTCAATTTTTTTTTCTTATCGATGAAGGGTGGGTACTGGCTTTCCAGTATTCACTCTGAGAACTAAAATGAGAATGATTTAGCTTAGCTGGCCTTCTCTTCAGGTGTACTTTACCAATTCCATTAGCGGTCCTAGGGGAGATCATTCTATAACACAAGTTTGACAGGCTCTCATGCTTTAAAACTGTCTCCAGCATTTACTACAACATATTCCACTTCAATGCCAGTGATAATCTTAGGAGACAGGAGTAGCAATTCTTCCTCAGGAAGTTTTGTGATCTCCTACCACTGTGCCTGGGACCTCCTTCCCAGGGACACTAGTAAATTCCTCCAGACATCCCACTTATTCCAGTTTTCCCCTTGCGTTCAATCTATCAAATCAAGAATTAATGAATTTTGGAAGTTCTATGAGAATAAAATAAGAGTTACTTATTCTTTATGTGGAAAATAATAGTTTATAGCTAGCTATGTATTGTCAAAGAATAACCCATTTCCTTATTATAAAAGTTACACTGTCCTGTTCCACATATAAAGGAAAAATATTCTACCACCAAAAGATGACTACAGATCATCTAGGATGTATGTGTATGTGTATGTTATGGTTTGTGTCTGTGTGTCCCCCCAAAGCCTCATGCAATCATGGGGCAGGCTTTTAGAGTTTGAGTGATTATGGGTGTGAGAGCTGTACCCGCCCTGGGGTGGATAGTTTGCATATGTAAGGGAGAGCAAGAGGCTGCTTGCAGCCATTTCCTGGCTTTTGTGTTTGTACCGCCATGAGCTGTAGCCCTTTGCCATGAGCCACTCTGCCTTGTAACTTGCCAAGTATGGACTGAAACCTCCACAAACTGTAAGCGAAATAAACCTTTCCTTCCTTAATTTTGGGCATCAGGTATTTTGTCCCAGCAATGAGAGAAAAGTAACCAAGACAGTGTGCATGTGTGTGTGTTTGAAAACATACCAAGAGATTTTATACTCTACACATTCTACTAAATTATCAGCAGACACTTATATCACTAAAAACTATCCCTATAACTGATGTTTAGTGGCCACGCAATATTCTATTATATACTTATCCTATTAGATTGATCCAAATGAAATTGCTGATATAAATGCTGTTTCAAGATAAAAAGATTATCAAAGATTAAAATGGCAGTTTGATATGAATCAACTCAGTGAAATTTATTTAGTATTTGTTCCCCAGTTTTTGAACATTGAGTCTGCCTTTTTTAAACTTAAATAACTGACCAGTGAATATTTCTGAACACATTTCTATGTGTTCAGAAGAAGTAAGATTGCATGCATGGAATATCTGAAAAAGAAGTAGTTTATTTGGAAGATATGAATGTATGGAACTTCTTAATACCTATTTTGAAATTCTTTGCCTCGTGGTCATGCTTATTTCCATTCTGGATTATGTACCCTACCTTACTAATTTTACCGTACCATCATAAAATTTGAGAATTATATTTTTATCATTGCTAATCATACAGGTGAATACAATGTGCCATATTTTAATAAGATCTTAATTGGCATAATTTTATTTCCTCTGATTTTATTTCAAGATGATTAAAGTGCAACTTGTAAGTATATGAAATTGGTTGACAGACCAAAACCTAAGAATAATTATATTTAATGTCACAATATTGAATTACTCTGTTATCCTAGACCTGTGATAATTAACTGTCTTTAATAAAGCATAAGAAGCTATAGAGATGATGGAAATTCAATTGCTATTTTCTTTGATTCATATGAGGATGTCATATTTCCCATTCTAAATAATTTATTTGCATACAAAATATGTGTGTATGTGTCATTTCTTCAGTGAAAGAAGTTTTATTTATTTTTGTTTTGTTGTAAAGCTTCATTTAAAGAGTGTTTTTCCTATCTTTCAGGGCCAGGGATATAGCTCCATGGCACAGCGCCTGCCTGGCAAGCGTTAGGTCCTGAGTTCGATTCCCTGTACAAAAAATTGTTTTATCCTTCACAGCCAAATAAATATCAAGTGCAGCTCATTTATAAAATATTAACAACTTGAGAGGGAAGGAAAGTAACTCCATACAATGGCAGCTGGAAGAGAGGGACAAATCTCTTTTTCACAGAGTCAGTTGGCTTTGTTGCTGCAATTGTCTGGAATAACACAAATTTATGCACAGAAAATCATGTTATTGAATATAGAGTGACCGCTGAGATGCCGTCCTAAGTAAGGTGAGTTACTGAAATATTTTCATTGCTTATGTTTTTTATCTATTGTTGTTCTTAATATTTGGTGAATTGTAATTTTTTATACTAATTACAGATCTTAATTACTCAGTAATTCACAGGTACTCACAGCAAAGTTAATTCCTAGTATTCATAAGATAATGGAATTCCCAGAATATTATAAATGTTTAGTGGCATAGATTAGTAAAACTTGTGTGATCGTAAAAATTCCAAGATAGACAGCTCTAGAATGCTATGATCTTATCAATGTGTGTATGCTGGCCTGGCCTTATCATTGGGCTTTCTATCCTGCACCTGCCACCACCCTGTTATGCCCAGATACACAGTTATTCTGTGTTTCTTCCCATACATCGTTAGTCAGAAAATTTCTGCTTCCGTTATGCAAAATCAAAAGACTTTAAAGTTCTGGAATTAGAATGTGAGAGGCTTGAACATAGGGAGAATTGTGGTAGAGACAGCCGCTACCCCAAGATACCTTTTGATCAGCTTTGCCTCTGCCACATGATGAAGGAATTCTGACCACGCTGAGCAGGCCCCGTGTCCAGAAGCACGGTTTAAACCCACCACAGCTTGATTGCCAGCTTCTTATATAACCAAGCATGAATATAAACAGCAGCACATTGAGTCTGTTAACACATCTCTATTCATTCTGTTGTATAAAACATTTCTTTCTAAGACTCACAGATGCCTGGGGGGTCCTTAGGTGAGATCTGCACACTGGCTGCACCTCCTCTGCTCAGCGAGCTACATCGTTAGGAATTAAGCAGAGAGAAACCTGCAACTACAGATATGGGGGGCAGGCAGAATTGCTGATGTCAGCGCTGGCGTCCACTTCCACAACTGTCACTGTCAACCTGATACGCTAATTGCAGCTTGTGCTCAGTCCCTTAGCGAGTGATTCCTTTCTCACCAAACCACTACTCTGCTCTGTGAAGATAAAGTCTGCCTGTAGAAAGTCTTCAAATTCCAAATTTAACTCCTGTGGTCTTAAGCAAATTACTGTCATAGTTTATTTACTATAGATACTGTGCAAATTTGGAAAGATCTGAAATGAAATTTGAAACAGAAAAAGGTATACAGTAATGGAATAAACTTATAAGCATCACAAAAAGAAATTATATGTGAAACTGTATTATTGAAATTCACAAAACTCAGTGTCAGAGTCATTCTTTCATCAACATGTGTGAACTGACTCCTGTATGGAAATCCAGCAATTGGTCTCTCCTGGCACTGTCCGGCTACTCCACGAATACTGAAACTAAACCTCTTGTGAAATAAATTGTGTCTCTAAAATAGTCAGGATCTGTTGAGATCCAGTTCTTTTTTTTTTTTTTTTTTTCCTGGTACCGCGGATTGAACTCATGACCTTGCCCTTGCCGGGCAGGCGCTGTGCCACTGAGCTAAATCCCCAGCCCCGAGATCCATTTCAAGTTTCCTGAAGCACAAAAAGGAGTATAATTCTGATTATATACCTTTTTACCTACATATTGCTTTGTATTAAAAATTCTTTCTGTCCTAGAGTAATTTAAATATATAATCAAAAGAGAATTTTTTTTTTTTTTTTTTTTGGTACTGACTGAAGATTAAACGCAGAACTTGACACGTGCTAGGCAAATGTATTATTGAGCTACATCCGCAACCCTCACAGAGAAATTTTGCATTAAAAGACTAGTTTAAGCTCCCATTAGGCATCTTTTAAATGTACCTTTAAACAGCATTTTTTAAGTCAAAATTTTTAAATGCTAAAGTTGTTGCTTTGGAAGACTTCTGAGGAAATAGTAGATAATAATGTTATTGTAGTGAAGGTGATCATCAATAAAATAGTCTTTTTGTCCTATATAACTCATGCAGCATTGCCAAGGAAAAATTATAGAAGAAAAAGTGGTATAAAAGAAAACAGGACAATTATAAGGCAATAAAGGGATCAATACTAACTTGGAGAAAATTTAAACAACATTGAAATATCAAATCTGCAGGACTCAAAACTAGAATTTGAAAAGCACTAAGTACCATGCCAAAAATGTCTAAAAGATCCTATCCAGTCATTGAGAAAATATAAGAATTGTGTACTGCCAATTTTGGTATTATAACCTGAGAATATTGTTAGGGCAATAAAAATGAATTTGTGTCAGAAAAAGAAGAAATATTGTTAGGGCAATAAAAATGAATATGAAAATAGTTAAAAATCAACGGCAAAGATGAGGAACCTCTAGAGACCTTGGCCTGGAAATAAATCCTGACAGCTTGAAATGGCGGAGAGGAATGGGGCTCAGACCATCAGGGTAACAAAGATAAGCTTTCCAGAGAGCTCCCCTGACCCCGGACAAAAGACTTGGATTTAAAAGTAACAAAGTACAGTTCTGGAAGGCAGAAACATGCTGCAATGCTTGGAGGCCCTAATGCCAAATTATAAACCAGAGAGAGGAATTTAAGAAACAAAGCAATTCGTAGAGCAAAAATTAGAAACTGATTCAGTCAGATACCTTTGTACATGGCTCGAAGGGCCGATTAAAATTCTATTTGAGATGCATTAAAATTTGAATTCACTTTCACTTAAAATATAGAAAACCCCAAGGAATGCCATCTCATCCTCACAAGAAAAAAAGGATAATCTAGATATTTCTAAATATTGTTCAGTCCATCTCAAGTGTTTTCAAGTAAACCTGGTTATCTTGATTTCAAATTGTGACTATTCCTTGTGAAAGGAACTGGAACAGATTCTCTTGTGTATGATATAGACAGAGACAAAGAAATGGATGCCATATAAGAAAGTAAGAAGAAAGGAACTGACACTTTTTATTAATTAAGTTTATTGGTACATTTTAGATACACATAATGATCATATTCATCATAGGGAATTTGTACTTGTACATGATATATTTTGATTCTTCTTCTTTTCCCAATCTCCTCTCCTCCCTTCAGCCCGTCTTCCCCTCCCTATTTACAAAGCTCTCTTCTCATTTTATCCTTTTTATAATTGCATTTTCCTTTCTCCTTCCTTCCTTTCCCTCTTCCCCCACCTTGGTTCTTCTATAATTCCTTGTGAAAGTTTCTTCCCATTTCACAGTATCTGTTGTACATTTTAGACCCTATTTACTCTTTCAGTTTCTCACAGCAGGGAGACAATGTGATGTTTAGAAATGTGAGTCCGATTTATTTCACTTAAGAATACTGTCTTTTTAAAATTTATTTTAAAAATAAAAGAAAGAAAACATATTAACAAACACATCTGTTTACAAAATAGCATAAGAACAATACAAGCAATACTGCATTACAGCTAAAGTAGTAGGAAATTAACAATGGTTGTTGTGTTACATATTGATATCTTCAAAGTGTTTTCTCAGGACAACAAACAGACATGCAACAATATGATCTTAGTTACATCCATTTACCTACAAATGCTTCAAATTTATCCTTCTTTATGGCTGAGTAGTATTCCATTATATATGTCACATCTTCTTTATTCATTCCTCAGTTGATAGGCATCTGGGTTGTTTCTAAAATTTATCTATTACAAACTGTGCTTCTTGCTGGAGCTATAGCTCAGTGACACAAGCACCTGCGTGGAAAGAGCAAGGTCCTGAGTTCAATTCCCAGTACCAAAAAAAAAAAAAAAAACTGTGCTATTGTAAATATGGATGTGCATGTATTGGTGTGGTGTAATGTTTTTAATTCTTCTGGGAAGATACCCAGCAGGGGAATAGTTAGGTCAAATGGGACCACTAATTTTAGGTTTTGGTTTTTTTTTTTTTTGGAATCTCCACACTGATTTCCACAGTGGCTGCACCAGTCTACACTCCCACCAAAAATGAGGAAGGGGTCCTTTATCCTCATGGCCTTTCCAGCATTTGTTATTGGTTGATTTCTTGATGATAGCCATTCTCATCTTTCTAGGATGAGATCTTTCAACCTCAGTGTTGTTTTAATTTTCTTCTCTCAAATGACCAATGGTGTTGAACATTTTTTCATATATTTGTTTGCCATTTGTATTTCTTCATCTGAGAAATATGTATTCATCTCAGATGCCTATTTTTGGATTGAGTTTTTAAATCTGGGAGATCTGATTTTTTCAATTCTTTATATGTTCTGGATATAAGTTCTTTCTCTGAAGGACAGCTGTCTAAAAGTTTTTCCCACTCTGTGGATTATCTTTTCACGCTGTTAACGATTTCTTTTGTTGTGCAAAAACTTTAATGTTAGCTACCATGACAGTCTACAGTCCATGAGAGAACCAAATATAAGGAATGTCTACATTCACCTGCCACCTTATTCTCCCCATGGGCCCCCACTGGGTACTCACAAAAAAGACTGAGATAGGACAGAAGACCTTAGAATCAGCCCCGGGAAGAAAAGTCACTTTAGGCTTGATATTGTAATGCATGGCTATAATCTCAGCTGTTTGGGAGCCTGAGGTAGAAGGATCCCAAGTTTGAGGCTAGCCTGGATAACTTAGTAGACTCTGTCTCAGAAATGAAATAGTTGGGCATGGCGGTGCACACTTATCATGTCTGACCTTTGAGAACCTGAGACAAGAGAAACACAAGTTCTAGCCCAGCATTGGCAATTTAGTGACTTAGCAAGATTCTGTCTCAAAATAAAAATAAAAAGTAAAAATGGCTGTCGATATAGCTCAATGCAAGCACCTTGTTTTCAATCCCTAGTATCACTGAAGTAAGATAATAAAATAAAATTTAAAAATAAAATAAATAGGCCTGAGAATGTAGCTCAGTGCTAGAGTGTTTACTAGCACAAGTGCCTGGGTTCAATTCCCAGTACAAGGAAAAATAGAAGAGCTTAGAACTCTTCTGCCATGCAAAGCAACAGCCATAATCTACATGAGGCACTAAGAAAGAAATTCTTTATGAACTTGGACCCCGATCTCAGATTCCTTTCTGAGCAGTTAGACAAAACACATCAAAAGAAAATCAGTAATATTACAGCATACTTGATTAAGTATATTGGCATAAAGTACTTCATAATCTCTTTCTTATCCTCTTTCAATGACTGATGTTAGTTATTTGTGTTTCATATTATTTTTCTTGGTCAGTGTGACTAGAGGATGTATCATCTTTATTGACCATTCCAATGTACTGCCTTTGTCTTCATTAATTTTTCTCTCTTGTTTTTCTGTCCTCTGTTACTTTAATTTCTATGCTTCCCATTCCTGCTGCATTATTTCTGTTTGCTGCCAGCCCTTTTGACCTGACTGATAGTCATAGAACACCCAACAATGCAGAATACACATTCTTTTCAGCACTGTTGGGATCATCCAGTGAAGTAGGTTGTGTGATCTAATTTAAACAGTTTAAAGAAAATACACCACAGAATCTAACTTAAACAATCTTCAACTACTTTGAAAAATTAAATTATACAAATTATATTTTCTGAACACAGTAAAATGAAATTAGAAAAAATAGCAGATATCAAAAAATCTCTAGTATTGGAAATTAAGCCATGCACTTTTAAGTAATACATAAGTCAAACAATAAATCCCATGGAAAATTAGTGAGTATTTTTCTAATCTCTTGTTGAAAATAAAAGACATTTTGCAACCAAAGCAGTGTTTCAAAAGGAACGGCATAGCATTAAATGTTTTAGATCAAGAAGAAAAAAATTGTCAAATTAATGATAGAAGATTCCAGCTAAGCAGATAGAGAAAAAGAAAGCAAATTAGGCCCAAAGTAAGCAGAAGTAATGATAATGAAAAGAATAAAAATTAATGATGCAGAACATAGAAAAACAATAGCGAAAATACTTGAACCAAAGTCTGGTACATTGGACAGATGAACACAAATAATATATTTTTCAGACTGATCAGGGAAACAATTCAAGGCACAAATGGCTAATATCAGTTATGAATAGAGGAGGAATCAGTATGGATTCTGCAAATATTAAAGGGATAGTAAGATATATTTCCCACATTAAATATAGACTGTACAATATGTATCAGTTATGATACAGAAAACCAAAAACCAAGGGCTTTCATACAAAGCTACCTTTTTAATTTATTTTTTCATTTTGAAACAAGGTCTAACCAAGTTGCCCAGGTATGACTAAAACTTTCAGTCTTCTTCCTCAGGCTCCCAAAGTGCTGAGACTATGGGTTTGCACCACCATGCCAGGCCCAGACATTATAATGAGTTGTGGCTCATATCACCCGGGTGAGGCTGTGGACGAGGCAGACAGGAAAACCTAGGGTTGAACTTCCAAGATCGTCACATTTATGTAACATGGAGATAAAAGAATTGGGAAAGAGGAGAAGGAAATTTTAGCAGGTTAATGTGAAAAAATATTCTGTTATCATAGAGGCTAAGAGAAAAGAAAGTAATAAAAAACCACTTTGTCTGAAAAATGTACTCCAAAAATCATTGCATGATCAATTAAAATATAATTCAAAAATAGAAGTAGTTCTACTTAGGAATAAAATTGGTCAACCAAATCAGTAAATAAAAGTAGTTTTTAAAATCAGAGAGGAAATCATCCGTATACCTTTTTCAAAAGAATTTTAAATTTTGTTTATGTTGTTCCTTCTTGCCCTAAATTCTACTTTATCTAACATTAATTTCATTAATTCCACCTATTTTCTTCTTATTGTCATTAACCAATAATTTTAAAGTCTTTGCCTCTATTTTTATTTTGTATTTTATTTTATTGCTATACTTATAACATTATGGAAATAAAAGATTTCGCTTCTATTAAATAAATATAGAAAAGACAAAATAGAATTCTACATTATTATCCTTGGGTGTTTGGCTTTCAAATATGTTTTTATATCACTTATATTAGCTAAAATATCTTTGATGAATATGTTAAGGTCTCATGCTAGTGGATTTTAAAACAAGGAGACATCATTTCCTACCTATCTCATTTTCTTGTTTACTGAGCATCGTTTATTCTTTTTCTAGTTATTTTCCTCTTTTTGATCTGTTTCAAATTTATTCATCAATACTATTATATTGGGTTTTAGATGTCATCTTTATTGCCCCTTTTTTCAATTATATATGTTTTTATACCTGCTTCCAATTTAACATTTTGTTTTAGTTTTATTCATATTATTAACCATATATAAAAGCTTTAATGAGTATGGAGTGAAATCTTCTAGTCATTCACTATATGTCATTGATATCATTTTATAATAATTATAATGTTAACAATTACAATTTTATAATAATATTTATAGTGTTGTTTTAATAGTAAAAAAGCTCAAATTCACAGTATTGGGTGATTGGTTACGCAAATTGTGATATATCTACTTGACTAAAAGTCACACAACAAACAAAAATCATTTAGTAACATTAAAAATGCTTATAATATTTTGCTGAGTAATACAATAACTATAAACAATATTTCATCTTTTTAGTACATATACATCATAGAAAAATACATAAGAAATAGATTAAACATTTACAAGGAGCAATTCCTGTGTAGTAAAATTACATGACATTTTCTTTATGTGCTTTCCATATTTTTTCAGTTCTATTTCATGCAATGAGTGTAAAAATGTCTTTCATAAGGAGAAAAAAATCTAAAAATGTTTTTTTAAAAATAAAAGCAAGAACATATATGAAAATGGCTGTAAAGGAATGATATAAAAATTAAGTTACTGAGTGGATTAAGTGAGGATTAAGGGGAGGAGACTAATCTAGGGTGTTTGTCAAGATTTAAACCTGGAAGCCAAAATGGTCACGCCCTTCACAAATAAAGAATAGGGGAAAAGACAAATATGGAGAAAAATTGAAGAGTTCTGACTATGAAATGTTGAATTTCAATTGTCAGAGAACTCTCCATGTAACACAGAAAGCCATAGAAGTACAAGTAAAATATAAAAATCATGAAAATAAATGATTTCACAAAGATATATATCGAGACAAAATTAGAGACCTATTCCTTGTGAAATAATTGAGAGGGAGAGAGAGACAAGGAGAGAGAGAGAGACAGACAGAGCCTGCTGTGATCTGAATGTGTCTCCACAAAACTCGTGTGAATCTTAGTCACCAATGTATTAAAAGGTAGGGCTTTAGGAAGTAGTTAGTGACCCTCACAAATAACTGCTCCTAGAGACAGGCTTGATGGAAATAGCTACTCATGTTCCCCTTCATACTCTCTACCATGAAAGGATAGTGTCTTTCTCCTATAGAGGCTGCAGCAAAGGTAACAGCTTAGAAGAAGATGCAAGGTCCTCACTTGACATTGAACCTGCCAGGAACTTGGGTTTCCCAGCCTCTGGAAATGTGAGAAATAATTTCTTTGTTGTTTATAACTTATCTAGTCTTCAGTATTTTGTTATAGCATCATGAAAGTATTAAAGCAGAGCCTAAGAAGACACAGCCTAAGGAGAAAAAGCAGAGAGCAGAGGTAGGGAAAGATAACCCATATGACAGAGTCCTACATTTCCTATCTTGTGGATGACAGGAAAAACAGGGAAAAGGCTTCCAGGAGGAGCTGTGCACACATGGACATGCTGCCATGGTTCACAGCATGATTTTACTTCTACCTTTGTACTTCTGAGTGGGAGTAAATACCCTGAGTCCTCACACCATCTTCTGCTCTCAAAGTTGCCTGACCAGTACTTTGTTCATCTCCCAACTCCAATTTCTGTTGAGTACAGAAAGCAGGAGAGTTAGACAGTTAGGAGGTGCCAGGATATCTTAGTTAATTTTCTCATTGCTGAGACAAATACCCAATGCTCAAAGTTAAAGGAGGAAGGCTGTATTGTGGAGGAGTCAGTTCACAGTTGGTTGGCTCCAAGGCAGAGTTGCAAGACGAAGGAGAAACAGGTCAGAACAGGCAGAAGGCACCAAGGCAGTAAGAGAAAAAGTAGCAAGGAAGCAGCAGCAGCAACAGCAGGTCTCCTTCTGTACCTTATGTTCTATCCAAGGTATACTTCCTTAGGGCAGGTAGCATCACACTTACGGTTGGCCTTCCTATGATCCACACCCCAAACTGTGCCAAAACAATCAGTGAACTAATTCAGCAATCACATACTCTTAATCCCAGCATCACATGCTCTCCCTCCAGCTGCCTCTGAAAAACCCCATCTATGACTGTATGAGGCTTTGGGATGGCATACAGACAAGAGCTATAACAGAGGACAATGCAATTTTATTTGTAGAAAGGGAAAGAATCAACATTTGCCCCTGTCTTCTGGAACCCCAATAAAAGTAACAAGATTTCTTAACTACCTGGGCCAGAACCTGTGGAGAAAAGGACTAATAGGAAGAGAAATATGTCTAGGTAATAACAGGGAAAAACTAAGTTTAGAAGGGTATTGTCAGATATGGTAGTGTATGCCTAAAATCCCAATATTTGGAGAGGTTGAGGCAGGAAGATTGCAAGTTCAAGCCTAGCCTGGTCATTTTAGGATTTAGGGAGATCATGCCTAAAAATTAAAAAAGGTCTATGGATTATCCATCCTGAGCACTGACAAAAAAATAGGGGATATGGAAGGCAAGAACATTAGTTATTTCAAGACTCAAGTCAATGTAAAGGCATCTGAAAGACCTTTGTCAGGTCATTACTGGGAGAGAAGACACTTACTGGTTGCAGGGCAGGAAGAGTTGTGGATCACTGCTGCTGCAGTTCCTAACTGTTGTTGCTAGTAGCAGGCTCAGAAGCAGGCTTTCCGGAAGCTTTCATGTGCCAGTCCATGCCAAGCCCAGGCTATTCTAAGGATTATATCTGTGTGGCCATTAAGTCATGGGAGACCAAGGCCAACAAGGGAACCTCCCCTCTCATTGACTTATATGTCTGGGTATTTTAATTTTGCTTTGCTTTTGCTGTTTCCTCACCCATTAAAGAAGAATAGGACAGATAAGGGCCTTTTTAAAAGAAACTTACATACAGATCAAATTCTCTAAACTAGAAAGTGATGGAGTAAAAGATCTGGAAATGTTACAAAATATATATATGGAAACAGATTCAACATGACTGAATAGAGGAGGAGCCACTTTGGAACTACTCAGAGAAAATCAACTAAAAACACAGGTAACTGGAGGAAAGGGAGGGACATAAATCCTGATGCTAAAATCAATCTGAAATAAGAAACTTGGAAATCAAACAAAATATAGATGTAGGAATTTACAAAATAATGATCCAGCCCACAAGGCTGCTGGTGGCACTGCTGCCTGCCTGCTGAGCAAGAATCGCCATTCTGTGAAGTCTCCAAGAAATGGATGGACTGCAAAAGTGTGGCTAATTCAAACCAAATAGGACAGAGTTGGGATACAAGGACTGTTGTCTCTTTTGTCTTTCTCTGCACAGGGACATGGAAGCCAGGCAGCAAATTTCACCAACATTGCTTTCTCTCCAATGGGCCACCAGCTTTTTGCTGTTGTTGTGTACCCTAGCTAACTGGAACCCCTAGCAACAACAAAGTTAGGAAGTGCAGCAGAGGTGATCCACAACCCTTCCTACCCTGTGACCGGTGAGAGGGACACAGATGCATGAAATTCAAACAGCCATGGCACTCCCCCTGGGGGAGAGGATATTGAAGCTACTGAGCAGACTCAGGCTGCCTCCATGGTAGTGGCACAAGCAGTGAGTCAGTAAGGCTAGGGACCCCAGTGGCAACAGCATCAGGGGCAGCAGTGAAGATAGTGAGTGGAGCAGCACAATGCCTCCTACCCCATTATCAGTGGCTTGATGGAATGTTACAGGTGGGAGGTTGACACTCTCCCCAAGATAGAGAAGATCGAAGTGAAACCTGCTGTCTCTGCAGTGACAGTAGCTTCAGAGAGACAGCTGGCAGCACCCCACTCCACCCTGGCATTGCAACAAGCAGCATGAAAGGACAGATATGTGCCAGTGGATGTGGAACAGAGAAGGTTGGTCCGACCAGGAGGAGTCAGCTGCCCATAATGGGAACAGCCTCAGGTGGTCTCTGTCTGAGAGTAACACAACAACTGGGAGAGAGACACAAAGACAAATAGGCTGTTTGTATTGTTTTGTTTCATTTTTTAGGTTGTTTAGCTCTTTACCTTTCTTATTCTTCTGATCTATTCATCTTCTTTCTCTCTTTCTTCAACTGTCTCTCTTAATGATATTTTACCTCTCTTATATGGTATTTGCATGCAGACCAACAATGTCTCTAGCCTTTCTGCTCTGTATCAATAATCCTTTGCTTTCTTCCTCTGCCTTCCCCTTGTCCAAGTTCCCAAAGCTTGGGTGATCAGCCTCTAGCCTTGCTTCTACTATATTTACCTCTCTATTTTGTCTCTTACCCCTCTTAAATTTTTCTACCACAGGATAAAATCACTTTACTAAGGGGAACTGTTTACATACAAATCTCCTGAATAATGTTGGATTTTGTTATATAACTATGGTTCCTGCCTTAATGTTTAAAGATACCAAATTAATAGTTACCAGTTTGTCAGGTTATAAGCAATGCTTGATACTATTGTTATTGCTAATTGTACTACTTTTCCAGGATGTCACACCTATTGTAATCAGTTGTTCTCCCTTGTATACCAAAACGGTGATTGTCTAGGTTCATAACCATAATCATAATCCAGTGCCAAAGGACTGGGTGCTGAACCAAATAGATAGCAACATCTCATCCTTAATAAATTGGGAGGATAGGATCTTGGGACAGACATAAAGACCAAGAGTCACCAACACCTAGAAGATATCTCTGAGGACATCTTCCCTAGGGAAGCCTCAATCTAGTAATAAAGCTGTCTACTATAAGAAACTTATAAACATCAACATATAAAAAAATTAAAAATAGAAAGTGACAAGACACAGAAGCAAAATTCAACTGCAGATCTCCAGCCCAGCCAGAACAAATCCAGGAGATGAAGAGATAAAGGAAATCAGAAGCCACATACCTAAAATTTTTGGAATAATATCAGAAGAAGTAAAAAAATATCTCTGAGTCTACAAGGGAAATCAGAGGAGACATAATCTTGCCAGGCAAAAAAGAGATGATGATCATAATGATGGACTTGCTCAACAAACCTAAACTAGACAGAGATTTAAAAAATAGAGGAATATAGGAAAATTATGGAAATCATGAATACCCA
>NW_004955416.1:5859564-5860685 GCF_000276665.1 Chinchilla lanigera | reverse complement strand
CAAACCTAGGAAGAAATAGATTAGTAGATGTCTACAAAGTATTTCAACACACAACATCAGAATACACATTCTTTTCAATTGCCCATGGAATATTCTCCAAAATAGACCACATACTAGCCCATAGAACATGCTTAAGTAAATGCAAAGGAATTGAAACTATTTCCAGCACATGATCTGACCACAGTTCAATGAAATTGGATATCAATGGCAAACGAAATTGCAAAAACTCCATAAACACATGCAAATTAAATAACACCCTACCGAAATCCAATGAGTCACACATGAAATTAGAGAAGAAATTAAATAGTATCTACAATTAAATGATAATGCTGATATAACATACAGGAACTTATGCAACACTTATGGAAAGCTCTTCTCAGAGGGAAATTTATAGCAGTGAATTCTCATATCAGGAAAAGAGAATGAGCTCAATAAACAACCTAATATTGAACCTCAAACTTCTACAAAAGAAGAAAAGTCAAGCCCAAAGCTCATATAAGGGAAGAAATAATAAATGTCAGAGCAGAAATTAATGCAGTTGAGACTAAGAAAGCAATACCAAAAGAATGAATCAAAGAGTTGTTTGACAGTTTGAACAAAATTGATAAATGCTTACCCAGCCTTATAAAAAAGGAAAGAAAAGACTCAAATAGATGCAATTAGGCATGACAAAGGTGAAATCACAATGGATTCTGCAGAAATGCAGAAGTTCATGAATAACTAAAAACATTAGCCAGAGCAATTAAACAAGAGAAAAAAATAAAAGGAATAAAGAAAGATAGGAAAGGAAGAAGTTAAATTATCGTTATTTGCAGATGACATGATACTCTATATAGCAGATCCCCAAAACTCCACAAAAACTTCTTGATTTAATACCAAATTCAGTTATGTAGCTGTTCTCAAAGTCAATACTCAAAAAGCAATAGCATTCCTGTACACAAATAACAAACTCACTGAGAGAGAAATTAAGGAAACAACACCTTTTAACATAGCATCAAAAAATGAAATACTTAGGAATCAATCTAACAATGAAAGTAAAAGAACTTGACACTAAAAACTATAGTACTCCAAAAAAGGAGACTGAAAAAAATGGAAAGATTTACCTTGCTCTTGGGTAGGAA
>NW_004955416.1:5843789-5857918 GCF_000276665.1 Chinchilla lanigera | reverse complement strand
GATAATTGTGACTATATTCTTCTTTATATATATAGGAGATATATGTACTTTTAGCCTGGTTCTATATGAAGAAAGGAGAATATAGAACCAGGCTAAAAACAGATTTCAACATTTCCCAGATAAAATTTATGAAAGAAAATTTCCTCTATAATTAGTCATAGACCTGCCTGAGATGACATGATGACAGGTTCTTTTTGATTGAATTATGTATACTGTCATCAGTTTTCCTGGGGACAGTAAAAAGAAGTTGAGGGTCTAACCCATTGAAACAAGTTAGGCACATTATAATCATGGCAAAGAATTTCCATGTCAATCATTAGAGCAGCAGCTTCCTTAGGAAACAGGGGACCATGCGTTTTTCTCTTAAACCCAAAATGAAAAACAAATATTAAAAGTGGACCAAAATTTGATTTAATAAGAATTTCTCTTGGAAACGAGAAACAAGGACAGTTTGTTCACTGCTGTGGGCCTTATAAATTTAAGGCACCAAATGGGTAATTGGAAGTTTGTTATCATTTGGAAAGATCTTTCACTTTAAAAGCCCAGGCATCTACCAGCAGTAGGTTGGTGTCAAGCCAAAAGCCAAGCCAAATAGGAGCTGCTTACTGTTTGGCTTACAGGTGGTTGGGGCCATGAAGCTATTCTGCAGAAAAGTCCAAAGCTTTGCCAAGTGCTCAGGAGGAGGGAATAGAGCAGGATGGCTGGGAGGGGGTCCGGGATTGCAAAAAGAACACCAGGACACATATTGCAGCTGGGGACAAGCAAGTTTTACAGCCTTAGACTCTAAACATGGAAGAGATTTCTTAAGCAGATGCTGGTACAGAAAATGGTTTACAGTAATAATAATAATGGGTAATATTTATTAAGTACTTAGAATGTACCAGATACCATGCTAAGCACTTTAAATATCATATTTAATTCTCAAAGCAAATATGTTATTTCATTGATGACAATAAGAGTCTTAGGGAGACAGAGCAGATTTCCCACACCAAATATCTGGAAAAAGAGCCAAGAACCAAACCCACAACAGTATGACTTTAGTACTACACTTTTTAAATCACCACCTCACACTGAACTGAAATGGAACAGCTTTTTAATCTCAATTTTGATTTTGTTTTCCTTAATATATAGCAAGAGCTGCTTGTTTATCATCTTTATTTTAGACTTCACCAAGAGCAAGGGGATGCAGTCAACATTGCTGGGATAAGCTCCTGTTGAAGAGGCTGTCTGAAAGTTTCTGCTTCTTTTGAGTTATGCTTATGCTTTTACATTTTGATACGAGGATTTTTTGTGGTAATGAGGATTGAACACAGGGGCTCACAGAGTGATATTTAAAACAAAATGATTAGATGTAATTTAGGCTGTGGGTAAAGTCGGCACTCCTAACTTGAGCGAAGGAAGGAGTGGTAAATAAAGCAGACATAAAGACAATTCTGAGACAAGCATTAGAGTCACTTACTGGTGCTCAGTGAGTTGCACATCTCAGGCACCATCCTCACTTTCACCAAATATATCACAGTTCTGTGGTTGCTCAAGTTCCTCACTGACAGCTGCAAAGAGAGGTTGAAACAAACATCCCATAAGGGTGGTCTTTTCTCCCTTTTTCTAGGAATCAAGGAAGAAACCCTTGTAGTAGAAATCAGTGTAGTAGCACATGCAAACAGAGTTCCTATGTTCATGAGAAGTGGAGAGATGGAATCTCCACGCTTCTCCACCTGCTTCTGTATAGCAGCCCCTGGTTAGCAGCCCTCTGCCCAGCACTCTCCACTGACCTCCAGTGATTCCTCCCTCAGGCTGGGCTAAAAACACTGCCCATGCTCTGTGGTCACCTAGGGCTTTCCTGCATTCTGCTCACCTCTTTGAAAATCACTTTGGGGCTGGGGATTTAGCTCAGCGGCAAAAGCACTTGCCTGGCATGTGCAAGGTCATGAGTTCGGTTCCTGGTACCGGAGAAAAAAAAGAAAATCACTTTACCACATTCTCCGTAAACCACTAACTTCTAGAGCTCCATTGCTTTCTTGCCAATAACATGACTGAGTGAATCTTACAACACTAAAAGTAGAAAAGTTACATTCCCAAAGGAAATAAAATCAGTATTCTATAGCAATATCTCTATTCTTCTATTCACTGAAATATTAGTTACGACAGCCAAGGTATGGAAGTTAAAGGTCCAATGACAGATGACTCCACAAAGACATTGTGGCATAGCTATAAATAGATATATGTAGATATATAGATATAGATATAGATATCCTTTAGATAAAAGGAAATCCTGCTATTTCTGACAAAATAGATGAACTCAGAGGGCATTATGTTAAGTGAAATAAGCCAGACATAAGAATATAGGGCATGGTCTCATTTACAGAGTCTAAAAAATATGAAATATATAGATAGTGGAATTAGAATGGCAGCAAGGCAGTTACCAGTTGTGTGGGGGAAGAGAAACTAGGAGAGGGCAGGCCAAAGGATATGAACTTTCAGATTTGTAGAAAAAATAAGTCTAGAAAGCTAATGCATGGCAGGAGGACTCTAATTATTAATGTTGTACTGTCGATTAGAAATTGGGTAACTAATTCTAGGTGGTCTTACCTCAAAAAAATTAACAATGGAAGGTCATGGATAGAAAAATGTATTTGACTGTACTAATCATTTCCCTATGTATGTCATAATAGCATGCTGTACACCTTCAATAGATACAAAAAAAAAGAAATGTTATACCAGGAAAGCACTCTAGAAGTCTTCTCTTACCTTCAACAAATTCTCCTTTTCCTTCACATTCCATATACATATTCAACACTTCACACTGACATCCTTGTTTTCTGCTTTTACCTCTGTATCTCTTGATTCACATGAGGAAGTCTCTGCCCTCCACCCAGGCCACTCTCACCTCTTTATGCCACCTTCACCCATCACTGTCAGAACTGCTGTGATATCTTCTACTTGGACTCTGCATGGCTGTTGCCTTCAAGGTAGGTGCTGTCTCAAAGGGTATTTTATTCTGCCAACAGCCCCAAAGGACTGCCTCTTCCCCCATCAAACCATGTTGACTGTACTTTTAAAGGTCCAGACAACACCCTACTTCATCTGCAAAGCTTTTGTTACAAAGTCAAGATCTGTTTCTGTGAAATATTAGATTGTTTTACACTGCTAAACTCAACACAACCAAACAGTCTTCTCTAACTCTTCGTGCATGTTCTAAACTGTACACTTCAACAAGTCTTAAATATTATTCAGTGGTTCTTATACACCTATACACACAGTTACCTGTTCCTGAGGTGCCCAGGCCTTCTTTCTGAGGTGGGTTGTCACCAACAATGGATGCTCACAGTCTGCTTCTGAGACTGCTAGCCAAGGAAGAGAAAAATACGTTTCTCTCTCTCTCTCTCTCTCTCTCTCTCTCTCTCTCTCTCTCTCTCTCTTGGTCTCGCTCTCTCTCTCTCTGTCACATCTCATCTCATCTCATTCTGTCTTATTAGAGAAGGGTCCCTAAAAGTTTGAATCACTAAGTTCAATTTTCAACACATGGTTATTAAAATGTTCATTCTACACTTGAATCAGCATGGAATGTGTAATAACAGGAAAGAGAAATATACAGACTGTCTTTGCTTGGCACAGCAATGTGTCATGTGGCTTGGGAAGGTATGTCTGGGAGTATCATATGGCTGAATCTCAACCTTGACACAGAAGAGCTTTGTAAGGCATCCCTTACTGCCCAGCCCCAAGTAACAGACATTCAGCTGAGCTGGCTCACGCCGCCTGTGAGAAGTTTCAATCTAGTTCATGAAGTATTTTTTCAACTGCAAAATATGCATTTTTTCCAAATGAAAAAAAAGTCAATCACGCCTTTATCCTTACTCCCAATCTGAAATCATCTTGTGCTTCATGGAGCCCAAGTTGATTATAACAGGTAAATATCCTTAATTCTCACAGCGTTTGTGAGTACTTAGGAGTTCTCTCCATTCAAATATGCTCATTTTTTAATTACCATGAATTAGATTATAAATTATAAATTATAAATTTATAAATTATAAATTTATAAATTATAAATTCTACAAGAACTTTATAAAGGAGGTGCTATTATTATACCCATTTACAAAAGTCAAAGACAAGGCTTGGGATGTTGAAGAAACTTACCTGAGCTCACACAGTTAATATCTGAGGAACCTGAACTCATAGGCAGAGCTGTCTAATTTCATATAGCAAGTTCTTTACCACCATAGTATATAGCATGTTAGAGCAGGCAAGTGTTTATTCAGTGAAATGCAAAATCAAGACAATTTATTTGGAAAAGTGCTCTTAAGAAAGTCTCCCCAAAAGCTATATTTCATAGCAATAGGATACATTCATAAGCCAGAAACAGTACTTGAATCATTTCATGACAAGTATAAGCAGCAAATTCTTGGAATAGTTCTGGATACATTTGCCAGGAATAGCAAGCCTCTCTTTTCTGCTTCATATCAGAGGATATGGGGGTAAGGGAACTTTACTACCTCTTGAATGATATACCCCAAAAATTGTTAGTGATAATGATTTTTTCTATGATAGTGTCAACTACCAACAACTTTAGACTTCGGACTGAACCTTTGATCTTTCAAGCTTTGTTGAAGAGCTCTGTAAAGTTAAACTGGTTTAGAGGAAGGGAAAGGTCAGTAACCCCACTGTATCAGTCGCTTGGTAAATGACAAGAGCTGAGTAATACTCCACTGTATAAAAATACTACATCTTTTTTCATCCATTCCTCAGTTGATGGGCATTTGGGTTGTTTCCAATATTGAGTTATTACAAACTGTGTTGCTATAAACATGGTTTATTGACATGAACAGTTAATGCTTAATTTTTCTGACCAATTTTGCATGCTTATATCTGGTAATCTGAACAACTACTTTGAAGACAACAATATGCAATGTAACAACCATTGGTGAATTCCTACCATCTTGTCTAGTGAAACTCCGTATCATTTCTAATGTTTTTTTTCTATTTTTTATTCTCTTCAATGGTTTGATCAATCTTGCATTCTTACATCTGGTAATCTGAGCAACTTTGTTGAAGATAACAACGTGTAATATAACAACCACTGTTAATTACTATCATTTTGTTCTGAAACCCTGAATCATTTTTGTTTTTGCTTTGTTTTGTTTTTTTTTTCTGTGTTGTTGGTGTTTTGCTATTGTTCTTTTTTAAAATTCTCTTTAAAATAAAACATTTTTAAAAAGAAAATGACAAAAGCTGAGAGATTGCAAATGAGAAAAGCTGGCAATACATGTGACTCTTTGGACCACTGATCAGCCCTTATGGGTTTTCTCTTCAAAGGACACGGTCACGGCTGTAGAAAAGGACCCAAACACAACATCCACAGCAGAACTGAAATTGTTCTAAAACTTGGCTTCCTGACTACTGTGATGTAGGCACCAAATCTTATCTCATTTCACAGCATCCACAAAAAGGATATTTATGTCCCACAGTTTTGCAATTTGTGAGGTTCTTTCATGTTCTCGAAGATGTGAGAGAAATGCATTGGGACATTCTGTGGTTCACCTCCTGGCACTTGTTTTGTACAAAAGCAGCTATGAATTTCTCTAAAAAGTCAATTAAAAGCGTTTCACTACATAATTTAGCATGGCAACTTGGGGACACAGCTATGAGGTGGTCCTAAATCTCCGTCCTAGTTGTTTATGTCTGCTATTTTGACACTGAATAAACAATTTGACCATGATAAATACTTGGGACCACCCAGCTACTGTCCTCTTCCCAACAGTATGTACAAGCATATGCATCCATTGTATATAAATGATGGTAAGCTTTCATAGCCAAAAAGACATTGTCTCCATATTGTCTGCATGAATGCTTCCAAGCAGTGTCTCCTCCCTAAGGACATGAGTGTCCTGGGCTTGTGTAGCTACTCTGAGATCTTTTTAAGGGTCTAGTAGCTTGCCATGTTGTTCTGTAGCAGCTGAGAATCCTCAATATCCCTTAATTAAATCTTCAGGCCATTTGCTAAGCCTCAGTTTTATAGAGCCTGTCTACTAGATAACTAAGCTCTACCCAGCCTCTAATTTATCCACCAACACATCTTTAAACCTCTTGGCCCCTATTACAATTACAAAAAATATCTTAAATTTAGAGTTTGGGTGAAATCACTATTGCTGATTGAAACAGGAATCAGGGTACAGACCAAAGTAATGCTATATATGTTTACAGATGGAAAAAATAAGAAAGTCCTGTGGTTCAGAGTTGGTTCTAATGCTGCTAGGATGCTTCACATCAAATGGGCAAAAAACAAGCCACACCCTTCACTAGAGAGGTGTAAATGCCAGGTGAACTCAAAGCAAGGGGCTCACTGAAAGTCAGGTTGCTGATGCAAACATAGCTGAATTATGATGCTGAGGGCTGTTTGTGAATTCTTGAAAGCCAGAAGGATGGGGTTGCTTCTGAAGCCATTTTGATGACACCCTAAGTTCCTGTGCTCCTGGTGGCACAAACTGCCAGTGCTGAAGCAAATTCCACACAGCTCCTTAAAAGACCTAAGGCAGCATCTATTATTTCAACACCAAACAAACAAAAAGCCATGAGGTAAGTATAGATGGACCCCAACTTACAATGGTTTCACTTCAGGAATTTTTTTTAACTTGATGATGATGTGAAAGTGATAATGCTGAATTAGAAACCATAATTTGAATATTGATATTTTCCTAGGCTAGTATCATTCCTTCCACTTTCAGTATCATGGGCAGTAAATGACATCAACACTTCATTATAGAACAATATTTGTGTTAGATAATTTTTCTGAAGTGCAGGTTAATGTAACTGTTGTGAGCACATTTAAGATACACTAGGCTAAGCTACGACGTTCAGTAGGCTAAGTGCATTGAATGTGTTTTGTCTTGCAAAATTTTCAACCTAGGATGGGTTTATTTGGTTTATACATCAATGAAAGTAATAAATCCAGGGAGCATCTATGTTTTAATTCCATTTTAAAGACAGAAAAACTAGCTCATAAAGCTTAGTGCTTGACCAAAGTCCAACAAGTCATCCTTGGAAGGGACTGTATGATCTGGGCAGTGTTATGTTCTTCAAACTAGGGGGTTTTGCCAGTCTCAAAGGCTAACTTTATAAAAAGGCTCAACAAGAGGGATTTTTCAACAACTACCCCTGAGGTCACCTCCTCGCCCTGTACTCTTACAGTAGCACCTCCTCCAGTACTCCAACCACCCAGTGCCTCTGGAATGGTTTCTCTGGACATCTTTGATTCATCCAAGTCCAATTCTTCAAGGCTTCCAAGCTGTAATCAGCTTACTGGTAAAGACATCTGGTTGACTGCGATGGAAGAGGGAATTATCCTCCCTTTCTTGGGGCCATTGTACTGGGCCAGGACACCAGCTCAAACCTGTGCATGTACTTCTATTCTAATATTGAGCTCTGAGGTATGCTGGCAAGGAAGAAAGGCAGTGTGACTCTGGGATGATAGTACTGATCGTGTTTGGGGGCCAGTGTGGCCTTATCATGTGCTTGAAGGGTGTCTTGTCTGACTACCTACTTGTGAGCAGCTCTGATTGTTAAGTATTTTGTTATCATCCCCAACACATGCTAATAAATGGTCAGACATTCTTGCCAACATTGAAGTTTTGGGAGGGAAGCAGGCTGTATGGGGAAAGAACTTTGAAAGGGTGTTGTTGTGAGATAGCCACCTTTGCTGGTTGCTGCTAACGTAAACAGCCAAGGCAGGACATTGAAGCAGCTGAACAGGGAGTCATCTTGGGCTTTGTTTCCTGAAACTGAGAGGAAGAAGGTGTTCAATGCACATTCCAAATAGTAAAAGCATCAGTAGGAAGAAAATCTTGGTAATTTTATGGACTCCAGTGGCATCCCATAAATGAGAGAGGCAGGCTCAAAATGGTCTCTTGACAGATCCCAGGTCTCCTTATTTCCTGGACATAAATGAAAGTAATAAAAGAGTTTCAGATGGTAATTTATTCCCTGGATTAAGTGAATACTCAAAAAGAAATAGTTCCTTGATAAATATTAGAGGGCTAAGAAAATAAAAACAATGATCTATAATGTAGCACCCCATTTCCAGTCACACTCAAACCATAATGAGTCTTTAAATAGCACTTATCACAATCTGAAATTATTTATTTTATTCACTGCTATGACCACAGAACCTAGAAAAATGTCTGCCTGCAGTATGGTATGTGCTCAACTAATGAGCATTGAATAAAAATACATAAATACATAGCTACATACAATGCTAATGAGTATATATACTAAAATAATCAGTAAAATAGACTATGAAGATCCTATGGTATAACGTAAAGTTCAGAACATTAATTGAAAGGGTTACTTTCCAGTAATACTACACTGTGATTATGTGACCTTGCCTAAGTTCTTTCATGTCTCTTTGATGCATTTTTCGTCTAGAAGTGATAACAATATCTCACTATGAAGATTAAGTAATTTAATATACACAAAAAGTGCATAAATCATAGGCAATCATAAAAATATTGTCACCATCATGCCAATAAAAACAAGCACAGTGATAATGGTATTATTATGTACTTGACAGCCAGGATTAGCATGGATGATTCCATTGGTAAGTATATCTCAGAATATGTGTATATCTTTCCTGCTACCTGCCCTAGCAATGTGTACAAAGACAATTTTAACATCTTCTATGTCTTATTCATCAGTGAAAACCAAATGCAGGGAGTGCTTCCTCCCAGAATTCTCCTGGGATGTTCTCTCTTGATCTTATCAATTCCCACACCCTGTCTAAATCAGATCTTTCTTGTCTGTAACCAGGTAACAATCTACATACATTTCACTGATGACCATCTGGCCTGGACCATAAACTGTGCCTTTCTTTTGATTACCAGCTGTACTTAGAATAGTGTCTGATGAAAAGTGAGAACTCAGTAAATGTGAACTGAATGAGCTATGGTAAATGAGACTTAGGAAGGCTGACATTTCCATGGGTCAGCATTGTAAAACTTCCCTGTAATGAGGTTAGTTAATAGTTAATCCTCCAAATGTATTCTAAAGACTGATTCACAGACCTTCCAGAATGTGTGTCCTTGAAGAGGTTAGAAAAATGTCAAGCTGTGCTTGACTGTTTATCTATTAAATGATATTTTTTCCTTTTATTTTCTTCAGATGTCTCCTCTAGCAATAAACAGGGTCTCTCTTACCATGGCACAGATACAGCACAAACCACAACTTCCACACATTCCTCCTGTGAAGGGAACTGTACACATCTTCCAAAAATGAAAGGGGAAAAAAAGAAGTTAGATGTAAGACATAGAAGTCATCAGCATTTTGTAAATGTTCCAAATATCCCTAGAGAAATAACATTTGTGAAATCACTTTGAACTCTGGCATTTAACAACTTTCTGAATGTTCCATACAATACAAAGTTCCACTTCCATAAAATCAGAAATACCTTTCCGGGCTTATTTCATATCAGAATGCAATACGGTTCATAAATGTCTCTGTGAAGTTTGAGTGTAATAAAGGTCAGCTATAAAACGTTTAATATGCAACAGGCTTCTGCACCAAATTGAAGTGCTGACTCTATTTAGTGGGGCTCCCTTTACAGCATATAAGAAGAAGCATTTGAAAAATCTACAAATACTTACAATTGGACCATCAAAGGCCTTTTTTTATCCTTACTACCCATCAGGCTGAGGCAAATGACATTTGCGATCACTGCACCCAAAGTATATTCGTAGAAAGCTCTTGTAACTCTGTTCCCAAAGGGCATTTAAAATCCACTCCTTATTTGGCTATTTCCATTCAGTACTTGACAGATATTCTCCAGCTGTTCCCCAGCAGCCTGTCACACAGAACACCGTCTTTTTCTTCAGGAACCAAGGAAGCAGGTTCCATTCATCTGCTGAAAGCCGTTTGTGTATCTCATCTTACCAGACTCAGTTCTACCACTGAACCCTCGGACCTTCAGTGGAGCAAATGTGTTAACATAGTTCTGAGTGTGATTTAAGTGTGCACTTTGGGCTTACAGATTCAGAGTACTGCTTTCCTAGAAATGGTCACAGAAGTCAACTGGAGAATCTCTTTCTTTCTTTTCATGTTTCTACAAGGCTGACAGGACCACATCTATAAGGATTCTAATGAAAACTACAGAATGGCATCCCAAGCTCACTCTCTAACTTCACTCAGGTTCCTGCTGAAATATTTTCATCACATCCAGTCTTTCCCTGAACACCCTGATTAAAACAGTCCTCTCTATTATTCTGTGTGCCCTCATCCTAGTTTATTTTTTAACAGCTTTTATTATCCATTAACATATTTATTCATTCACATTTGTCTGTCCTCACTGGAGTGAAAGCAGATACTTCGTTTCACTCACTCATGGCTGCATGCTTAGGGACTGGAATTACTGCCAATGTCTCTTATTGCTCAAGAGACATCTGTTGGCTTTAGCATAAATAAAGAATGAACAAAGTTAGGAAGTTATGGACAAGTGGTGTAAAGTAAGACTAGGGAGACACAGGTTGTAGTGAGCCCCTTTCCCACCCTGACATGCAGTCATATATCTCTGCTTCTATTCATGTCATTTCCTCTGGCCGTGATGTCCCAACTCCCTGCAGAGGTACTTGTTGCTTCAACAAACAGTGCCAATGTCACCTTTTCTCTGGAGCTGCCACAGACTTGGCAGTGCAGAACTGATCACACCCTTCTCTATGGTACAACTGCACTTTAAATTTACCACCATGAAATCTTTGTCACTAGGTGCTCCCACTCCCATACACACACACATACACACACAGACAAACACACACACATCCCTACCTGTTTGCCTTCTACATAACCAGTGTGTTTTCTGGAGACACGTTCTGATATGCTAAAGTCACATAACATGCAGTGATTGGGTGCTAACAGTTTAAGGCAGTTAAGGTTCATCAGTGACCAAAATATACAAAGGTTCCTGGACTCATTAAAATTGCATTCTAGCTGGGCGTGGTGGTGTACACCTGTAATCCCAGCACTCAGGAGGCTGAGGCAGGGTATCATTGTGAGTTCGAGGCCAGCCTGGGCTACAAAGTAAGCTCAAGGCCAGCTTAAACTGCATAGCAAAGCCCTGTCTCAAAAAGAAAAAAAATTACATTCTAATAAATGTAAGCAAAGTACTTGTTTCAAGAATGGATTTCCTCCATAATGCATCCACACACCCAGCACTTTATTGTTCTTATCAGATCATGTGGACAAGGAGAAAGATAAGTCCTCTTTTTTAAAAGGTTCTTTTTAAAGGGTTCCAGAGAAACTCAACTTTCAGTTAACAAGAAGAAAGTGAAGTGTCAAATATCTCTTTAGAAACAGGGTGAGGTCAACAAGGACAGCAGGACCACAGGGGAAGGTCAAGGAAGAGGGCCCTGGCTGACTGCTTGCTCTGCCTTCACCTCCACCTCCGGGCACAGGCATCATGGTTGCAACTGTGGAGGTGAGCATGAGAATTTGCCACACTGTGTGCATCTGTCGTTCAGAAAAATCCCTCTCAATGGCAATGAGTGGTTAGTACACAGTGTGTACGCAGTTTGGTGTGATTCCTTATTCTATAAAGAAGTCACTGAAAGAAGACAGGTCCTGAAGGCCAAGAAAATTCAAGTTTATTCAAAAGTTGGGGTGTCTCTTCTTTTCAAATGGCTTCTATACATTGTGGCTTGCTCCTTTTTTCATGAATACCTCCTGGCCCTACAAAGAAAGTGTCAATATTCTCTACATCTCAAATCACAAATATTTCATATGCCAAGCAGATTCAGCAAGTTTGAAAGCAGCTGTCCCATAAGACATAGAATTATAAGCGTTGTAATAATAAAAAAAAGTACCCCAATCATAACAATTTCTGCTACTGTGATAAAATCAGCATGGTACTGGCACAAAAACAGACCCGAAGGTCAATGGAACAGATTAGAAGATACAGATACAACTACAAACACAGTCACCTTATCTCCGACAAAGGAGCCAAACATGTTCAATGGAAGGAAGATAGCCTCTTTAACAAATGGTGCTGGAAAAACTGGCTTTCCATGTGCCGAAGACTAAAGCTAGACCCATATGTCCTTTTAAGTAGTGCTCTTGCCTTCCTGAAACATCCCTTCTGAGTTGCTGTTCAGCTTCCCCTGGACTTCTTCAGGGGAGAGGATTCACTGTCCATTTGTCTCCAGCTACCCTCAAACATTTCTGAAGATAGCACCCAGCTGATGCTCAGATCTCTGCAATGACTTATACCAATCTGAGAAAAAGAGGGAAAATATCTATAAAAGTCTAATCTACAGATTTTTTTTTTTCTGAGGAGAATGTTCACTGTTGGGAGCTGTATGAGTCAGAACCGAATGCCCCAGATCCATGCTTCTATTGTGTCTGTAATCACAAGAAGAATTAATTAAGGGTTGTACTTTTTGGAACTTGTTTGCTCTTGGTTTCTTATACTAGGGAGCCAGTAGGATGCTTACACATGCAGGTTTGATTTATTTCAGTTATGAGATGGTCTCTAGTTGCATCCATCTACCTATAAAAGCCTCAAGTTTATCTTTCCTTATAGTTCAGTAATACTCCATTGTATAAAAACACCAGATCTTTTTATCCATTCCTCAGTTGATGGGCATTTGGATTGTTTCCAATATTTAGCTATGACAAATTGTGCTGCTATACACATGGGTGCACATATATTGCTGTGGTAAGAGGTTTTCACTTCTTCTGGAAAAATATCCAGAAGGGAAATAGCTGGGTTGAATAAGACCTCTCTATTCCTAGTTTTTTCATGCATTTCCATACAGATTTCCACAGTGGTTGTGCCAGTTTACATTCCCACTAGCAGTAGAGAAGTGTTCCTTTCTCCCCAGAGCCCCTCCTGCATTTGTTACTGGCTGATCTCTTGATAATGGCTATTTTTACTGGGGTGAGATGGAATCTCAGTGTGTTTTAATTTGCATTTCTCAAATGACCAGTGATGTTGAAGATTTTTCATATGTTTATTTGCCATTTATATTTCTCCATCTGAGAAGTGTGTATTCATCTCAGATGCTTGTTTTTGGAGTGGGTCTTTGAATTTCGGGTGCCTGATTTTTTTTAATTGTTTATATGTTCTAGATAGAAGGCCTTAGTCTGAGGGACAGTTAGCTAAATTTTTTTCTCAATTCGTGGGTTTTCTTACTTTGTTGTTGATTTCTTTTGATGTGCAAAAACTGTACAATAAGATGAGATCCCAGTTGTTGATTCTTTGAAATACTTCCTGTGCAGTTTGGTTTTTGTTCATGAACTCTCTGTTTACTCCTATATCTTCAAGATTTTTACCTACTTTCTCTTCCAGTAGATTTAGTGTTTCTGTTTTAATATTTAGTTCTTTAAACCATTTTGACTTTAGTACTGCATGGTGATAGACATGGGTCTAGTTTTAGTCTTTGGCATGTGGGGAGCCAGTTTTTCCAGCACCATTTATTAAAGAGGCTGTCTTTCTTCCAGTGAACATGTTTGGCCCCTTTGTCAAGGATAAGGTGGCTGAGTGGGTTTGTGGTGCTAGCTACAACTTCTAGTCTGCTCCATTGATACTCAGGTCTGTTTCTTTGCCAGTACCATGCTGATTTTATCAGAGTAGCTTTGTAGTATAATTTCAAGTCAGGTATTGTTATGTGTCCTGCCTTGCCTTTATTTCCCAGTATTGCTTTTGCTATTCTAGATCTCTTTTGGTTCCAGATGAAATTTAGGAATGCTTTCTCAAGATCTGTGAGGTATACTAGTAGTATTTTGATTGGGATTGCATTGAATCTGTATAAGCTTTGGGAGTACAGCCATTTTCACAATGTTGCTTCTTCCTATCCATGAGCAAAGAATTTCTTCCCATTTTCTAAAATCTTCAGTCTCTGTTTTTCAGAGTATTGTAATTTTCACTGTATAGGTATTGTAGTTCTTTTGTAAGATTGATTCCTAAGTATTTCATTTTTTTTTTATTGCTATTGTGAAGTGTGTGGTTTCCCTAATTTCTCTCTCAGTGAATTTGTTGTTGTTGTAGAGGAATGCTATTGATTTTTCAGTGTGACTTTGTATCCAGCTACACTATTCCATTTGGTTACTAAACCCCTCCTTTTATCCTTAAAATAAAAAAAATAAATTAAAAAAAA